>NC_092051.1:12081249-12385968 GCF_003086295.3 Arachis hypogaea
GCTGCTGCCTACACAATCACAGGTGGGAGTGAAAAAGACACACCAGTGTTCTTTGGCTCACGAGTCTTCCTCTTCTTCACTGTCACAGATGTTGTAGCCCTTGTGAGCTCACTTGCCTCAGTGGTGATGTTCCTTTCAATCCTAACATCGCCATTCGAGCTATGGGATTTCTACAAGTCCCTCCCAAGAAAACTCAATCTGGGATTTGCACTGTTGTTCTTCTCATTGGTGTGCACAATGCTGGCATTCAGCGCAACCGTTTTGCTGACGATTCAGTTGGAGAACACAAAATGGACTTCTGTTTTGTTCTATTGTGCTGGATTCCTTCTTGTGGCTATATTTGCATGGATGCAATTCCCACTCTATAAGACTCTTCAAAAGTTAATTAGGAGGCTTTACAACGGTGTTAAGCAAGTGGTTGCCAATTACATTGATCAATTATTTCAAAAGACATAAATGCTATTAATTAATTCACCAATGGCTAGATAGATGGGGACTCTGATTGGTTAGTAAGTGAATGATGTTATTATATCCAATAAGCTCAACTTTTTTGCTTGAGTTTATGTGTTACCGAATATAAACTAGTATATTTGTAAGGTGTAAATACCATGAAAGCATATATATTAGACCTCACCATTGATTGAGAATTAAATTAAACTAGTAGATTTGAAACCATTGCAGAATTGTACTAATTTTTAATTTTATGTTAGAAATAGATTGCTCATTTCTAGGGCCATATTTTAATGAATTCCAATTTCATATAATATTAGTTAGATAGTCATAGAATCTGTGTGGATTGCAAATTTTCAATTCTTTTCATTGTTCTTCAAAAGTTCTTGCCAATCTGAACATGTTAAATTTTATTATGGTATTGTTGCATATATTAGAGATCATTCATATCAGACAAAAGCAAACAAATTTTCATAGTGTAATGGTATAACTTTTTCATTCACATAGCATTTTTACATTTCCAAAGGAATGATACAAGAAAGATACCAATGGCTCATTTATTCGAAAAGTCGATGTTTATTTTAAATGGCTAAAGAAAAATACAATCTAGTATTTGTTTTACAAATCTAAATATCACATAACCTTGTTCTAACTTAATTACTTATATCTAACTGTAACAACTCCAAGCATACTTGAACTCAGTGAATGGTACAATAAATCCAATTATACAATATGACTAAGTTCTGTCTTATCAGTTTCTAGCTCAGTCACGTCCGTCAGGTCCACGACCTGCAATCGAACACAAACAAAAAATCAACCAAAGGAATTAATAAGTGACGTATGGTACTACGACATAAATATTAGCAATATAAACCACCAAGAAAATGACTAACTTAAACAGGATTAAGCGTGTTAGTAAAATTTTAGTTTATAATAGACACCATGTTCACAATATTTTCTTAACAAATTCTTCTAATAAGACAAAATTATATTAAATTCAATCCAAATCAAATAAACATCCAAATTAGAATGAAAATAACTATCGACCTACCTAGTAAAATGAACATCCAACCTAAACTTTGGTGAGAAAATTGTACTTGGGAAGAGAAGAAGCCTTCGCTAGCATTCTTTGGATGAAATGGCCATTGTGAAAGTTTTTATTGGAAATATTAGAACTAAACTTTTCCAAGGGATAAGAGAGCTTGGTATTTTACCCATCTTTGTAAAGGGCATATCCAAAGACCTGTTGTGCATCAATTTCATCCACACAATCTGCAACAACTCATAACATTCATTCTGTTAAGAGCCTTAAATTTGATGAGCAAAGTTAGAGGAATGTGTTCATACCTAAGATTGAAATTCTTCAATAATTTGTCACAAAAAAAACCTTGTCATCCATTAGGAATTTAATATTGAATAAATTGTATCTACTTAAAATTCAATCCAATCAACTAAACATCCACCTAAAAATGAAAATAAGCATTCGCATACCTAGTAAAATGAACATCCAACAATAATGAATTATTCTCATTCTATTGCAGCTAATTTTCAACCATTGAATTTGGTTAATTTCGATATATTCCATATTTGCTATTGGCTAGTGTAGTTTAGTTCAATGAAAGGAAAGAGATAAAGGAAGAAGAAAGAAAGAGACTTCAATATCATTGTGTTTGAGATAAAACAAAAAATGAGCAACAGGACAACAAGCCACAACAAAATTGAGGAAAAAAATATGACGAATAAAGGATTTATTTTAATGGTTTAAATAGTAATAATTTTGTTCTCTATTCATGGTCAAATTTATATTCATGTTTAGGCATAAACAAGAACTTATTTTTTTGCAAATACAATAATGATAAAAATAATATTCAAAAAGATAGATAGATACAGAGACTTACAGAGCCATTAGTAAGAGAGTTGTGATCAGTTGGTCCTTGAGTTCCCATGACTAAAATAGAATAATGATAAAAAAAACCCACAAAATATCCAACAAACTTTTATTCAAATATGAAAAATTAATGACACTAGAAACATACAAATTGAAACAACACTACAGAGAAAAGATTATCGTGTTAGTGGGCATCAGTCGCAGAGAGCAGAATCACAACAAGCCCGGTGGTGAGCAGAGGGGAGGCCGTTGGGCAGCAAACGGTGGCGAGCTTCAACGGCCGCGCTAACGATGGTCGAAGTCATTGTATCATGGTGGAAGGAGACATGAGGGAGGACGCGCCCGCTGGGGCGCAATTGAGGAGGGCGACGCAAGGGGAGCTTGGTGCGGTGGATGATGGCAGCATGAGAGAGGAAGAGGGGACGCCGGTGCTGAAAGGAAAGAAGAAAAAGAACAGTGCAGAGAGGAAATTAGAATTAGGGCTGCTGTTTGTGTTGAGGTCACTGAGGAGAATTCTAATTTTATTCAAATTTTAAATATGAAACAATTAATTAGTTACTCATAGTTTAATTTTAATTATAATTAAACCCCATTATATACATTGTACAATTAGAGTATTAGTTCCTCATATTTTTCTTTAAAAGATACAGTCATTTTTTCACTTATTACTATGATTGGATGAAATCTATATGAATTCCATACTTAATTTACCCTCTTTTTTTTTTATTTTTTTAAGAGAGAATACAAAATAGTAACCTCATCACCCCACTTGGTTATTATTCATGGTTCTGAAAATCGAACCGGACCGACCGGTTCAACTGGGTTAATCAAAAATCGATCCCTGGCCGGTTCGGTTGAAGTGAAAAACCGTTTGACAAAAAATCGGTAAAAAAACCGATCAAACTAGCGGTTAATCGATAAACCGTTTGAACCGGACGATTTTTTACCGGTTTTTAGTTAAAAAATAAAATAAAATAATATATATATATATATATATATATATATATATATATATATATATATATATATATATATATATATATATATAACCCCCCTCCCTTCTCTCTCGCACACACCCACAAGCCACTAACTCAGTCACCACTCACCACCCAGCCCCTCTCTCTCTGATCTCCACACGAAACCCTAGCCGCTCTCTTTCTCCCAGACCGCCAGCGACCAGCGCCGCCATCACCGACGAACTCTTCTCTTCTCCTCAGCCAGCGTCGAGCTCCGCCGTCGCGATTCTCTTCTCCTAGATCGCTTCACCTCGTGTTGCCAGGTATGCTCGCTGTTGATGTCACTGTTGGCCACCTTGAAATCGTGTCTCCGTCGGTCCGTCCTCATCGTCGATCCCTCTCTCTCGCACGTCAAGCCTGTCTTCAATCCCTCTGTGCCCGAGCTCACTTCCCCTCTTTTATCGCCGTCACTTGGATTCCTCCTTCGCCGCCGATCTTCAATTTACTTTTCCTTGCTTTTGTACTCTTATTTGGTTTCTGATTTCTGATTCTGAGTTTGCTAATTTCTGCTTAGCTTGAGTTTCTGAATTTCTGAGTTTGTAAGTAGATCCCTACCCTGCTTTAGTTTTTATTTTTGGGAGTTAATTGCTGTTTTTTGGATTTGACTATGTTGATTGTTGTTTGTTTGTCTGGGTTAATTGTTGTTTTTTCATTGCTGTCTTCTGCATTTGATTTCTATTGAGTGCTGCTGTCTTCTGCTTTTTATTTATTTTTTTTATTTTTTTTCCTCCAAATGCACTTGATACCCTAACAATTCTTGGATCCTTCAACCTTAGCCATTGTGATGATGATGATGAAAAAGCCTTCGCTGCTGTTGATGATGCCTTGTCTTCTGCTTTTTAGCTTTTTTTTTATTTTGTTAATTAAATGAATTAATCAGGTTCTTGTGATTGTTTTTGTAAGTTTTAAATTATGTTTTTGTTCTGTTTTTAATTTGTTATTGTAATTTGATTTCATATGTTTTTGTAATTCTATTTGTTTGTTCCAAATTATGATTATGTTTGTTCTAAATTTAAATTATGATTATGTTTGCAAATTCAATGGTTAGTGGTTGTTAGTATTACTGATTTGTTTGTTATTTTTTATTATTAGGTTATAAATTAAAATTTTTAAATTTTAAATTTTATGAGGTTAAATTTTATTGAAATTTAAATATTTAAAATTATATATTAAATTTTTAATAATTTTATTTAATATTTAATTAAACCAGTCAAACTCCGGTTAAACTCCGGTCGAACCATTAAACCAGTAAACCAGTCACTTCACCGGTTTATTGACCGGTCTGGTTCTCGGAACCTTGTTATTATTTATTAAGAAGCCAACCACCTGATCCATACACAGCATTCAGCCATAGCTGCTAATTCATCTTCTTCTCAAAAATGTATAACCTTACCAGAAGAAGAACAGCACTATTGCTGTCTCTTTTCCTTGTAAACATCACCACTACAAAAGCAACAGCATCTGATGAAAAAGAAGCACACATCCAAGTAGCAGAGTCAGCATGCGAAGGAACACTCTACCGAGACCTCTGCGTCTCAACTGTCTCCACATTCCCCGATCTCGCATCCAAATCCCTCCCACAAACGATATGCTCTCTCCTCAACCACACCGTCGGCGAGGTGTAAGTAAAATACCCACAACTAATTGGCCCTAGGATCACTCACTCATATAAATGACACTATCATATTTTTCATCTCTCAAACTCACTAACACTCATAAAACAAAGGAGAGAATTTTCACATTTCAAAACATACACATTTCATTATGGAACACACTAAATACATAAGACATATATGCCTTTATATAGGCAAAGTTTCATACTAAAAGTTCATGATTCTACTAGCTTCTTAATACACATACTTATCCAACTTTACTTCTTACTTTGACTATTCAAATAAGTAATTTCTAGCACATCTTGAAAATTCTTCATTAAGCTTAGTTATCAATCTTGAACCTTCCAATGCACTTCACGATTCTTCTAGTATGGAGGTGATGAGTGCAACTTCCTTTCAATTCCAATTCAATTTGATTTTGAACTTCTTCATTGTTGTAGAATGTTGTAGTTATACTAATCTCTTGAATGTTCTTCAAAAATCTTCAAGCTTCCAACATCTTCTAGTAAATAGATGATTATTGTATTCAACTAAAACTTTGCTTCTCCTTTGACCATTTTGACTTCAACACTCTTCATGAAGATTCTAGTGATGCAAGTTGATTTAAAATTTTAATTAACATTGCCTCCCTTAAATCAAACTTGCAGAATTAAGCATCTTCTTCAATTTGTAAAATAACTCAATCTTCAATGGCTTTGTAAATATATCAGCAACTTGTTCTTCAGTTGGACAATACTCGATCACTGGTTTTTGTTTGTATCCTTTTGCAACTAATCTTGCTTTGAAACGATCAACTTCACCACTAGGTTTGTACTTAGTCTTGTAAACCCACTTTACTCCAATCAGCTTCTTATCTGCTGGTAAATTTGTCAGCTCCCATGTGTCATTCTTCTCAATGGCATGAATCTCCTCATCCATTACTTTCTTCCAATTGTTGTCTTTAGAGGCTTCTTCAAAGTTCAACGGCTTACAATCTGAAAATAGAGCAAAATTTATGATTTCTTCATCGGACGGATCGTTGTCATTGCCTACTTCATAATCTACTAATCTAGCAGGTAGTCTCCTCTCTCTTTGAGGTCTTCTAGATGATTCTGGTTGTTCGGTTGTGTCTGGTTGTCTTTCTTCATTATCATCACATGTATTTGAAATTACAATCGACTGCTTTTCTGTCTTTGTGTTCCAGTCCCACATGGCTTTCTCGTCAAACGTCACGTCTCTGCTGATGATCACTTTCTTTGTTTCTGGATTGTACAACTTGTATGCTTTTGAGTCTGTGCTATAACCAATAAAATTACACTTCTCACCTTTGTCATCTAACTTCTTCCTTAATTGATCTGGTACATGGGCATAAGCGATACACCCAAAGACTCTCAAATGATGAATGGAAGGCCGCTTTCCACTCCAAGCTTCCTCTGGAGTTTTATCACGAACACTTTTTGTTGGACACCTGTTTAAAATATGAACTGCTGTTGCGACTGCTTCTGCCCAAAACTCTTTAGGCATTTGTTTTGACTTGAGCATGCACCTGACCATATCCATGATGGTTCTATTCTTTCTTTCAGCAACTCCATTTTGTTGAGGAGTATATCTAGTTGTTAGTTGGTGTTGAATTCCGTGTTGCTTAAAGTATTCTGAACACGCAAGATATTCTGTTCCTCTGTCTGTTTTGAGAATTTTGATTTTATAGCCACTTTGTTTTTCGACAAACGTCTTGAATGTCTTAAAGACATCACATGCTTCTGATTTCTGCTTCAAAAAGTATACCCATGTATATCTACTAAAATCATCAATAAAAGTGATAAAGTACCTGCTACCACCATTATTTGGAACTTCTACAGAACAGAGATCTGAATACACAATTTCAAGTAATCTTCTAGCTCTCCAAGACTTTCCTGTAGGGAATGGATCTCTGTGCTTCTTTTCCAGTTGACAAATCTCACAAACACAATTGGGAATATGAATCCGTGGTAGACCAGAAACAAGTCCTTTTCTTGACAGGTAGTTTAGGCCAGAAAAATGAAAGTGCCCAAACCGCATATGTCATAACCAGTTATCATCAAGTATTACAGAACTCATGCAAGAGGGATTAACATGTTGAATTTTTAACGGAAACATTCTGTTTGAAGTCATCTTTACTTTATCAATGAACCTTCCATTGTTGTCAAACACAGTGCAATATCCATGATAAGTTATCATCTTATATCCCTTCTCAGATAATTGCCCCATACTCAGTAAATTGTAATCAAGTTCAGGAGCATAGAAAACATCAGAAATATAACTCAGAGAACCATCGAGGACACCCGCATGGAGCTCGCCACCACCATCTCCGATCTCAACCAGACCACAATACCCAGTAGGCGCCACCACGACTCGCAGACTCTTCTGAGTGCAGCCATGACCAACTTGTACACGTGTCTCGATGGCTTCGCTTACTGCAAGGGGAGTCACGTGAGGGAAAGGTACCTGCAGGACAAGTTGTTTCAGATTTCTAATCATGTTAGTAACTCCCTCGCCATGCTCAAGAAGGTTCCCGGAGTGAAGAAGCCTTCCAAATTGGAGGTCTTCCCGGAATATGGGAAGATGAAGGGACATTTTCCCACCTGGATTACTAACAAAGACCGCAAGCTGCTTCAAGCTTCTGTGAATCAGACTAAGTTCAATCTTGTTGTGGCCCAAGATGGCACTGGAAACTTCAAAACTATAGCGGAGGCGCTGGCTGCTGCTCCCAACTCGAGCACAACCAGGTACATGTGTTGTTTAATTTGAAGATTAAAAAATGAGTGATATGCTGATTGCATTGTGTTGCTAATAGGTTTGTGATACACATAAAAGCTGGAGCGTATTTTGAGAACGTGGAGGTGATTAAGAAGAAGACGAATTTGATGCTGGTGGGTGATGGAATCGGAAAAACCGTCGTGAAGGCCAGTAGGAATGTCGTCGACGGCTGGACCACTTTCCAGTTCGCTACTTTTGGTGCGTTTTCTTTCCTACTGCCATGTTTTTTCCACTTAGCGTAATTGCTACGGTTTTAGTTTCATATTCGCTCTTTAATTTGGAAAAGGAAAAGAATAAATATAATTGGATTAAAGAGGAAAATAAATAATGTGGAAATTAAAGGTGAGCATAAGATTCTTCGAATCTTTTTTTTTTTTTTTTCAAATTAAAGGGGCTGCATGGTTTGAATTTGTGAACAGAGATTTGAAAGGTGTATTAAATAAAATTAAAAGTAATAAGTTTTTATAATTTTTCACTAATATTTTTTTTTTATCAAATATTTTCGTTATCATATATACTCTCCGATCTCCACTTCTTGTCTCATGACTCATATATATGATATATCACTGTCACGGACCAGTGTCGGTATTGATTGAAAATGGCAAGAAAACAAAATATGATTTCTGCTTATATGTATGTAATTGTAGAAAGATTCTTCGTGGCGTGGCACTTTTTTACTTTTTTTTTTCCCTTGTCTATCTGAATTCTCAAACACAAGTTGGAATAGCAGAACGTTGAATATTATGGGTTAGCACATTTTATAATTTTTAATCATTAATTAACTATATTTGTATTTTTGTACATCAAATCTAAAAGAAGTCCAATACATCTCACAGTGTGTGATTATACACGTACTCTTTTAATATACTATTTTGAAATTTAAGGCTCAATGGGTGACTGCATACCCCATTAATTAGTTTTCGCCATCATTCAGAAAATCATAGACGAGTGTAGATATTGATATGGCCCGCCAGAGTAAATGGTGGAGTGATCGAGCAGACACGAAATGTGTCGGATGGTAGCAAATTAGATCTTGGTAGTGCAATCATTTACTTCTAAAATAAAGGAAAAAGAATGATAAAGTGTTTCCAACCTACTGATTAGATTATATGTATTCTCGATATGTTTATCAAAATAATTAACATAAGTGATTTATAGATGGCTTTATAGATTATTATCTTATTAATAAAGTAAAATGTTACATCCAACTTTTTATTAGAATTATTCAACTAATTAGACATCGATTGCACTCTAGTATATATCTTTATTAGAATATCTGAATATGTCTCACTACTATTGTATAGTTTTGACAATTTATTTTTGGAAAAGACTTGAAGAATAACATGAGATGATAATTGTTGATACAAATTATAGAAGTGGGTGTGAATGTGTCGGTCAAAAAATAGAAAAGATAATCTTGGTTTAGCCTATCCCCTACTGCAAATGTCAGAGATAGTGATGTATGAAGTGCATTTTTCAAAATGTATGTCTGTCTTTGCCTCTTTGCATTAGTAACTCTTATCGGGGTTTGTAGAGTTCGTTAGTATTTTATTCTTCTCAAAATAAATATTTTTATTTTTGAATTTATTAACAAATTAAAAGAAACACTTGCTTTAATAATGGATGAGTAATATGTAACAAGAAACATCACGTTGTTAGATCATGTATGATTAACAATTGTGTAAATAAGTTAGATGATTAATATTTTAAAGTATATATATATAAAGAAAATATTATCCAATTTTAAAATAAATATTTATAAATTACCTCCCATGTGTTTTAATAAGACTAAGAAAATATCTTGTATTCTTTGTAGAATAGTTTTACAAAACCTTTACACGTGATCGCCTGCATTTTCTTAGCTTGTTTTTTTTTTCTTTTTCATTTATCTGTGGCAGCTGCCGACATCCAGCATAAGCTGAAATTACCAAAGTAAATAAATATTAACCACAGCAACCCACCCTTAATGTATATGTTTCCATAAAAGAGAAAACCAAATTTTCTTGAATTGGATGACACTAAAAAAGGTCCACATGGCTCCAACCCAGTATTAAGGTTGCGTTTATTTTCAAATATAAAAAATTTAGACACAAAATTATGTCTAATAAATAAGATATAAATAAAAATATTGTATTTAGAAATATTTATCATGATAAAAAAATACAGAAATATTAATAAAAAATAAATTTTTTATTAATTTTTTATAATTATTTTTTTTATTTTTTAAATAAAAAAATAAATTAAATTTTTATAATTTATTTTAATTTATTATTAAATAAAATATAAAAATATTAATTTGTATATTTTTATTTTGTGTATCTTATTTTTAATATTTTGTGATGTCTTGTTCTACCATAAGGAAACTGTACAATAATTTGTTTGAAATATGCCCAACCTTTATGTATCTTAGGCCCACTTATGCTTTTCTTTTATATCCGAGAAGCAAGGTTTTGTCATGATTTGATTGATATGGCTACTTATACAATTTTATAGAAATACTAGTTAAAATATTAATACTATTGTATTAAATAATTTAACTAAATCAATATGCTATGTTATCAACAGCATTTTTACTAATTTCTATCAATTTTTATTTATAATTGTATTTAATAAAAATATTTTTGTGGATGTGTCTAATAAAAATGTCTTTTTTATAATTATATTTAATAAAAATGTCTTTATAAATATATTTTTTAGATATGTTTCTTTATAAAATTGACAGATAATATGTTTGGTATCCTATACTTTTCTTAACTAAATATATTACTAATAAAAAGTTGATATATTGCAGCTGTAGTAGGAGACGGATTCATAGCAAAAGGCATAACCTTTGAGAACTCGGCGGGACCCCGCAAGCACCAGGCCGTGGCCGTAAGAAACGGTGCAGATCTCTCAGTATTGTACCAATGCAGTTTCGTGGCATACCAAGACACCCTGTACGTCCATTCCCTACGCCAATTCTACCGTGACTGCGACGTATACGGCACCGTAGACTTCATCTTCGGCAACGCCGCCGTCGTCTTCCAAAACTGCAACCTATATGCACGTAAGCCCGATCCAAACCAAAAGAACCTCTTCACCGCACAGGGCAGAGAAGACCCCAACCAGAACACGGGAATATCAATCTTGAACTGCAAGGTTACAGCCGCATCGGATCTAATCCCGGTGAAGTCGTCGTTCAAGACTTACCTTGGTAGGCCATGGAAGCTGTATTCAAGAACAGTTTTTATGAAATCATTCATTGACGATCTGGTTGACCCTGCGGGGTGGTTGGAGTGGAATGGAACCTTTGCGTTGGACACGTTGTATTATGGTGAGTACCAAAATAGGGGTCCTGGTTCGAACACAAGCGCTAGGGTTAAGTGGCCTGTTATAGAGTCATAACTAACTCAACTGAGGCAAGTCAATTCACGGTTAAGCAGTTTATATTGGGCGATGTATGGCTTAACTCCACTGGTGTTCCCTTTTTCACTGGTTTGAGTTGAATTATTGTTGAAGGGGATATATTCTTCTTCTTCTTCTTCTTTATTGCAATGTTTTAATATGCATTACTATCGGCAATGAGGATTAATTGTTCATTGCTAACATTATGGTGAAATGTCATTTCAGTTGACTAAACCAATAAAACAAATTAAAGTGCCTGGATCACATTATTGTGCATGCCAATGGACAAATATTTTGTTATGATGAATATATGTATTCTCAGGGAACAAAAATATTTTTTCCCATTATTAATTATTTTGTCTCTTTTATTATTACAGTTGTTGAGATGTAAGTAATGGAGACAAAGAAAACAGAACTTAGGCAATGATCTCAGTATATATAGGACTATACAACACACTCTTTTATGTAATTAATATTGTACTTTTTAGAGTATGATTATTAATTTAACATTTGTGGCTGTTTACTAATAATCATAGAACACGACTTTCATATACCTCTCATAATTGAGTTGAGTCCACTCTATCCTAAAAGTTTTCATCATAAAAAAAGTATTATCGATCTTTTTTTTAGGTGTTGAAAAAAAAAACTGTTAAGTTAATCAAGTTGAAGTATGATTAATGAAATGAATGTTTACCGAGAAAAAGTTTATTATGATTTATGAACCAAACTTATATAGCCATTACACCTTGTAACAATTTTGAGCTTTTAGCCATTTATATGTCATTATAATTTATTTTATCAACAATTATACAGTTAAGATTTGTCCCTACACATTTTTCCTATAAAACTAAAATACTCTTTCATAATTAAGATTTGTCGTTATTCATATTTTCTTTTCTTTTCTTCTCTTTTTTGGGAGGGGGTGGGTCAGGTTTTATTTTTGGGCAGATGGGGTCAGGGTTGGTTTGTCACTTTCACAACTAAAAAAGAGAACGGTGTAACATATGGATGGGCCTAGGCCCTTTGTGAACTTGGATGGAAGCATAACAAGGCCATGGCTCACAAGAAGAAATGGTTATGGCAAAAAAAAAAGTCACGATTTTTTACAATGTTTTCACTTAAAAATAATAATAATAATTAACAACCATTACATCATTTAATATATTTGATTAAATTGATTAATATGAAACCATATTCACATTTTATCTATTATTTTTACAAGTTTAACTTTAATACACTAATAGAATAAAATATTTTATATAGTTCAATTACATTTATTATTTTGAATGATCAACTATTCACATGTTCAATGTCAAAAATAATTATTTTTACTTATATAACAATATATAATTGTACATATGTGTAACATTATTTTGCCCTAATAATACATTGAAATTAAATTCTTATTTTCGCATGAAAATATTTTAATATAAGAAGTCATCCTCTTTGGATACTACCAAAGCATTAAGCAAGTCTGACCGAAAAAAATGAAACATCCGAAAATCACGGGAATTATATGAACTAAATATGAAGCTTTTGCTTGTTATAGACTGGGTTAAATACTTTTTTTGTCTTTAAAATTAGGGATCAAAATCAAAATAATCTCTGACATTTTTTTCTTATTAAAATTATCTTTAACGTTCAAAAACACTTTAAAATCATCCTTCTCTTCATCAACAAATTTTTTCTGATAAATTTACCCTTTAGTTTGTTACTGGTAGTTAATAGTTTTATTGATTTAAAAAAAATATTACATATGATTGTATAAATTATCAGAATGAAAAAGGCTTAAATCAAAATCTCACCACCAACCAAAAGATTAGAACGTCTGCTAGGGTTCCAGAGCTTGTAGTGCTGCCATGGCTTTTCAGTACTCATGATCGTCTAGGATTCACTCATCTGTGTAGAAGAGTGTGGGCAAGGTGAGAGATCTGTGCAGCAAATTTCGGGCACAAAAGAGAACCCTAGTCAACGATTTTGGGGCTACATTTACTGTGAGGTGCGTTTTTAGATTTTAGTTCTTGATTGATGATTTTGTTTTGTTGTTGGGTATTGGACTGACTATGGTGGGATCATATAGATTCAAGAGGAGTGTCGATTTTTTCGTTGGACAGACCCAGAACCTCTAAGATCCGCAGACTGCAAGGTTAAAGAAGAAAGTTGTAGGACTAAAAGCAAAAGTGAAGGACTTTGAGTGGAAGTTGAAGGTTGTTACAATATTGGACATGGTTGGTTAATTAGGTTGGGTTTCTTTTATCTAGTTCCAAATTTTATTAAATCAGAAGCAGGAGTTACCATGTATAATGCCACAAAAATGGCTTGATGAAATTAGTTGAGAAAATAGGTTTCTTTACGTTAGTATGTATTTAGCCTGTTAATGAAATTGTGTGGCTGTAGCTTGAGAAGATTTGTGTTAATGAAATAGGATTTTGTAGCTTGACAAGATTTCTGTTAATGAAATCTGACTTTGTAGCTTGACAAGAATTGTGTTAATGAAATTGTGTTGCAGAGTGTGATCTATAACAAGAATTATATATGTTGACCTGCTTTAGTAATATATAATTTTCAGCCATTTTGTACTTATATAATGAGTTTGGTCATTCATAACTCACACAGATAATCAATCAACACAATTGAACACTACAAACAAATAACTTAAAACACAGCTTAATCAATTCATAAACATATGCAATAGTTGTCTTAGTTGACACTTATAGCCAACACAAAATATTCTGCCTAAAGGGCAACAACATCAAATATAATAACCAAGTCACCATTATAAGTATAAAGTTAAACCTAAAGCAACTCTGTTGCTGTGTAAACAACAAAATGCATCAAAAGTATCTAGTCAACTTAAACCAAAATAAACTCTCAACATACTTAGAGTATAAAGTTTTCACATAACAATAAATTCAAAATATCAACATTTTAGAGTTTTTCCCAATCTCTTGGAGGTAGTTTTTCCATTAATCTCAACTTTCTTGGTGAAACATGAGGTGTAATATTGTGGCTGGCAGAGAAATTCTTCAGAATTAGTTAGTTTGATGTTGATGTATTCTTCTCCTTGGGCACTGGTGGTGGTTGGGTTGAACTTCTGATGGGCTTCATCTTGGGCCTTGGGTTGAGAAGAGCTACCATTGATGTGTTGGGCTGAGATGGTGGTGTGGGTTTGGAGTTGGGTTGGGATGACTTGGACCTTGTTATTGGTGTTGTGGATGTGGTGGGTTAGGGTTCTGAATATGATTTTTGTTTAACAGCTGATCTTTTCCTCCCTCTAGTAGCAGAATGGATAGTAAGTTATGAAGATGATCTCTTCCTTCATGTCCCTGATGGTTGGCCACCCCTGTTTATAACTAATTTCTTCCTTCCTCTTTTTGATTTTTTTTATAGCAAATTGTTTAGATATTTAGGCTTGAAAATACAGAAAAAAACAAAGCAAGTTACAACAACTAACCATAACAACAAAATCCTAAAATACATATATTAAATGAAGTTACAGGGAGAGGTGGCTTAGTGCATCCTCCCCTCTTGTGATCTGATTTACCACAATTTGAGCACCTTTGAATCTACCCCCTCCTAGATAAGTGATTCTGACTCCTATCCTCAGCTTTCTTAGGACCTCTTTTTCTCTTCTTTACTGGTCTATGGCTAGGCTTCCTAGTGGTGGCATCACATCATCAAAACCAGTCTTCTCCCATAAATCTGGGCCATTTGCAAGGTATATGACCAAATCATAGCATCTGACATAAGCTTCCTTCTTATAGCAGTCATTAACATATACATCCATTTCCAGTCCTTTAAAGTTGATGCAGCTGATGGCATGAGTGTATGGAATGCCCACTTAGTTGCCACTTCCTGCAAGAACACTCACGAGCAGATAGATCTACAGCATATTTGTTCAAGCCATTTACCACTTCATATGACTGTGCAGCAGACCAATAGGGTCTCCACTCACCAACAGATCTACTCCTTCTCTCTATTTTCTTCCTAATCTAAGGTAAAATCATACTATTAAATTTTTGAATTCTTTTCCTATTTCTAGCCCATCTAGTCATCAAATAAACCCTGATTTCTTCTAACATAGTTACAATAGGTTTTTTTCTAGACTCTACTATTGCAACATTAAAACTTTCAGACACATTGTTTAATAGAGTGTCACATTTGGAATAATAGTTAAACCTGGATCTACTCCAATATTTGGGAGCAATAGCATTTAGATGCCTGTGAGCTTCGACATTAACCTTTCAGATCACTCCCATCTCCCTTTCTCAGTCCTTCTAGTGTGTAGTCTTTGCACACCTCTATATCAGTTGCTTCAAGTGAAGGCCAGAAAACTTCTTCCTAAAGTTGCTGTACAGATGTCTTACACAGAACCTGTGGTCTACACCCGAGATTACTTCATCAAAAGCGGGTAGTAATCCCTAGAAAACAGGTAAAACATTTGCGTTATTACACTATTATTTATCAGAATTATTTGAATAACTAAAAATTAATCAATACAGTTTCAATACAGTTGTTGTTTAGCTTCTGTTAATCAGACATGAAGGTTGACCTTCTGATTGTTTCAGAACCAAAATCATCAATTAGCAGTTAGAGAAACCATTTTCAGATGTTTTTGGTCTCTGCCTCAACAACGACATATGCAACAAGAAGTATTTGATCATTAGGGTCACACCCTATTGTAGTCAATAGCTGATCCCCCTTGAGGTGTCTTGAGAAAACAACCATCCAACACTATAAATCTTCTACACTGCAGAAAGATCTTTTTGCAAGCATTAAGATAGACATATATTCTATGAAAAATGCAGTAGTTGTTCATTGAAGAGGGTTAAACCTCATTCTCAAAATCAAGGGACCTCTGTACCTTGAGCTTCACTATTGACCCTGGGTTAGATCTTAGCAACTCTGAGCAGTAATCAGCTATCCTCTTATATTGAGTCCTATAAGTTCCTTGTATTTCATCCAATGCAGCTTGTCTTGACCTAGCTGCCATTGATGTTGTCATAGTCAGGTTTCACTTCCTTTATGCCTTGTTAACCAATTCATTTATCTTCACTTTTGGGTTATGCTCCACCTTCTTTTTGAAAGTTTTACTCAACCACAGAGTATGTATTATTCCGACCCTGTGTGCCTGGCCACAAGTGTGCTTAAAGTTTATAGACCTAAGCTGCCAAGTTGTTTCATCACCTATCTTAGCAGCATATAGCCAAAAAGGGCAATCCTATTGACAAATAGTTCTCACTCTAACCAAGTCAAACTTGGCATACCTGATCCCCCTTCTTGTTTGTATTGCGTAGACTGTTACAGTGTCTTTAAATTCCTCCTTTAAAACAAATACATTTTTCACCTCCCACTTATAACTACTCATGTCTTTTATGTCTTTGTGAATTGGATACCTTCTCCTTTCATATTCATCTTCCTCTTCTCCATCTTATTTATCCCAACTACCACCAACCTCATACTCCAAATCTAATTCATCACTATTGAAGCTTTCATCATCACTGAAATCAGCATTCACAACCATTTTGCCTTTATCAACCCCAGAATCATCCTTAACATCAGTCAGTCCCTCAAAACCACTGTCATCATCATATTCCTCTTCATTATCTGTGAAATGAACGTCATCTACACGGTCAACTTCAAGATAAGACGGAACAAACTCTTCATCGTTACTGTCATTATTACTGTTCGATTCATTCCGTGCATTTTTAGCAGCTACATTTGGATTCACATTATCTCCTTCACTAGCTTGTTGCACATTATTATATTGCACCTGTTTACCTTGCTGACCCTCATAAACCACCAACTGATTCCTAGGATTTTTTCCTATTCTGCCCCCAACATCAACATACCCAACTTTAGAAAAACATTCACCCTCGTCAACCTCATGCACTACATACATTTCAACATGACTCCTCAACTCCGCTATTCTACACATCTCAAGTGTATCTCTATCAATAGCGAATAACTTTAAATCTTCCTCCAACCATTCAGCTGTTGGATCCTTATACTACAAAGTTGATATGTTAGAATTTGTGTACCCAAACTGCCTTAACTCTGCGTATGCCTCAAATACAGACCAATAATCATTCTCAACATCTTCAATCAGTGTCTTTTGTCCCCTTATATACTGCAATATCCCTTTATCATACCCAAATCGACCACCATGATAGACAGTCAGATTAAAGTTTCCCATAACCTAAAATCAAAGGGCTATCAGTGTACAAAATGAAAAAAAAAGTTTAAATGAAACCTTAGCGGTTTTACCAACTAACAGAATCCATTACAATATTGTTAAATATGTAAGACCCAGACATTTCGAAAAATCTTATTAAGAGTTAATTTTAATTTATTTATTCATTAAATACTTTAGTTTCAGAAATTATTTTATTAAAGATAATTAAAGAAAATTTTGCTTAATTAAGTTTAAAATAATTTAAGGTTTTATCTGATTTTATAATTATCGAATTATGTTCTATATTCAAATTATAAAGTTTAGCAAATGTAAAATAACAAGAATTTTATATGTTTTGGTTTAAATAATTAAGATTTTGAAATTTAATACTTTAATTCTTACAAACAAAGAAAATTAATTATATTACCTTATATTTTAAAGGTTTAATTACTCTGTTGGTCCCTATAGTTTCGTAAAATTTTCAATTAGGTCCCTATACTTTGTTTTCTTTTTAATTGGGTCCCTGCACTAATTTTTTTTTTCAATTAAGTCCCTCTTAGTAGTAATTGGCTTAATTTTATAGGGACCCAACTAAAAGAAAAGAATTGGTATAGGGACCTAAATAAAAAGAAAAACAAGTGTAGGGACCCAATTAAAAAAAATTTGGTGCAAGGACTCAATTAAAAGAAAAAAAAGTATAGGAACCTAATTGAAAATTTCACGAAACTATAGGGACCAACAGAGTAATTAAACATATTTTAAATTAGAATACTTAATTAAAAGCCAATCAACAAATTGATAATTAAATAATATTTTTAAAATAATTTAAAGAGATTAATTTAGAATTTAATTTAATACAATATCTCTTAGTTTTATTAAAATTTAACAAAATCTTCATTTACCTAAAAAAATTATAATTTCACGTTTGCCCTAAATTAAAGCAAAATCCTAAAATCAAACACACAAAACCCTAACCGCTTCTAACCTAACCCTCCACCGCCACACTCCCTTCCCCCAATACACGTAGCTTTAAAAAAAGAAGAGAACCAAAAGAAAGAAAAAGAAAAGGGAAATGGAAACAGGGGAATGAGGGAAGAGAAAGTGAGATCTGAGAAAAGAGAGAGATCGGAGGAAGAAGAGGAGAGTGAGGGAGCTGCCGCTCAGCTGATCGCCGCCGTTCATCTTCACTGCTGCCAGCTACGCTGTCCCCACCGCCGCCGCCGCCACTGCAGTGAGGAGACGTCGAACTACTGCACGTGAGAAGCTGTGTTGTCGCCGCCATCGCCATCGAGTTGCTGTTAGGGGAGAAGGAAGCGCGAACCACAGCCACGAACGGAGAAGAGAGGGCGCACGCAGAGGAGGTGAACTCGTCGCGTGTGGAGTCGCTGCCAACATGTGTGGAGTCGCCGCTGCTGAAGGTGGGTGGCCGAGCCTCTGTGGCCGGAAAACGGTGCCGTTGTAGCTGGGTCTATTGCCGGTAAGGGTTTTGAGTTTGGTTTCGGTTCTTTTGGATTCTGGAAAGATTAATTACCGCCGTGTGGTTGTTACAGTTGCGGTCACGTGAGGAAGGGAGCGAGAGAGGAGAGGTGGAGAACGAAGCTGTCGCGTCTTGTCGCCATCGTACACGCTGCCACGGTCGATTGAAGCCACCTCCGTCGCAGCCAACCCGTCGTAGTTGATGTCGCTGCCAGTCCCTGTTGGATTCCACCGTGGAGAAAAGAACGACGTGAGGGAGAGAGGGAGACAGAGCCGTGCGAGCCAGAGGAGCCACCGTCCTTGCCGTTGCAGCCAGGGTCGCCAGTAAGTCATGCACCTCCATCAGAGTCGAAGATAGCACCAACCTTCTTGTTCTGGTTTTGATTCTCCTATTCTGTGGGTTAGTTACTCTCTTTTCAACACCAATGTTTAGTTCTCTTTGTTACTGAGTTGTTGCATTGCGTGATAGATTGCATGGTCAGTTAGTTGATTGAATTAAGCTACTACTTGGTTGAAGTAATATTTTCTTTTTCAAGAAAGTTGCTATAGCATTTCACTAATTTGAATTAAAACTTTTTGAACTTGCTTGAAGAAATTTATTTTGGAACATGGTTTAGAGTTCGAACACACAAAACCAATGAGATTTTGAACCTATTTGATTGGTTGCATTTTATCAACCAATATTTTATTCTAGTGTGTGTTGTTCTCTCTAAAATTATGATATTTGTCTTGCTTGATTCTATATTTCCATTGTTTGATGTATTCATGCACTTATATGATTGAGGCCTTTGTTTCACTATAGCTTACTGACGAATGGACTTTTGTGTGGTTTAGAATTCACAAATAAAAGCTCGTTGCAAGTATAGTTTCTAAACCAACAATAGTCCTTTCATACAAAAATTTGTTTGTCACAAGTACAAACCCCTAAAATCTATAAACCGAAGTATTGAATCTCGGGTCGTTCTCCCTATGAATTGCAATAAAGTGTTCTTGTTATTGGTTATGGAGTATGTTTGGGGTTTTGAGATTTTGGACAAGAAATATAAATGGCAAAGAAAATAAACTAACAACTAACAAAGCTCTTGGCTAGATATGAGAACTAGAAGTCCCATCCTAGTTATCCTCCTCAATTGTGACCACAAATTGTCCATTGCTACCACTTAGTTAACCTCTAACCATGGAGGAAAGTAAAGTGGATGAATCAACTTAATTCCATAAGTCCTAACTAACTCCCAAGGGAAAGACTAGCTTTAGTGATATCCAAATCAATTAGCAACTTCTAATAGTCAATCAACAAAGGAATTAGATAACTCAAGCATCACTAATTACTCCACCTAGGCCAAGAGGAACAAAATCTACACTAAAATCCAACCAAGCATTTCATCAAACACTTGGAAGGCACTAAAGAAAAGCATAGTAAATGGATAACAACAATAAAATCTAACAAAAATTATTGTAAGAAATCAATAACAACAATCAAAAGGAACACAATTATTATGAATTACCTCTAATTGAATTGAAAGAGAAGAGAAGGAACAAAAGTAGATCTACAATAAAGCATAGAAACAACATAAAGGAAATTACAACAAAAGAATAGAGGAATCATAAATGCAACAACAAAGAATTGAGAAGAAGAAGAAGTAGAGAGCATGAATCAAAACCTAGATCTAAGAACTAAACCTAATCCTAATCCTAATCCTAGAGAGAAGTGAGAGCTTTTCTCTCTAAAACTAACTTTCCCTCCTAAAATTAAACTAAACTAAACTAATGTGTGAAAGTATGGTAATTCCCTTTCAATTCTTGGCTTAAATAGCATCATAAATGAGTTGGATTGGGCCCACAAGGCTTTAGAATTCGCTGGCCACGTATTGCTTTAAGTGGATCATATGGCAGCAACGACGCGTGCGCATACACGTCACCATACCTGTAGTAACTATGGAAAATATTATATCGTTTTGAATCCCCAGATGTTAGCTTTCCAACGTACCTGGAACCGCATCATTTGAACCTCTGTAGCTCAAGTTATGGTCAATTTAGTGCGAAGAGGTCGGCTTGACAGCTTTTGTGATTCCTTCATTTCTTCATGTGTTCTCCATTTATACATGCTTTTTCTTCATTTTCTTGATCCAATCTTTGCCTCATAAATCTGAAATCACTTAACAAACATATCAAGACATCTAATGGAATCAAGGTGAATTAAATTTAGCTACTTTAAGACCTAAAAGCATGTTTTCACACTTAAGCACAATTAAAGGAGAAGTTATAAAACCATGCTATTTCATTGGATAAATGTGGGTTAAAAGGTTATAAAATCCTCTAAATTCAACACAAGATAAACCCTCCAAATGGGGTTTATCAACCTTCCCACACTTAAACCAAGCATGTCCTTATGCTTAAACCAAGAGAGAGCAAAGGGTATCAACATTTATTCAAAGCAAATAACCTAAATGCATCTATATATATGAATGCAACTAAATGCAAAATGATTCTACCTACTTGGTTAAGAATAAATCAATCTCCAAGACATACATGCACAAGTAGGGCTAAGGTCCCATGACGACTCATGAATCCTACCAATTTAAATATCAAAATGAAGTTCAAGTAGACTTGCAAGAAGAACGCTCATGAAAGCCGGGAATCAAGGAGTTGAGCATCGAACCCTCACCGGAAGTGTTTGCACTCTAGTCGCTCAAGTGTGTAGGGTCGATTCTCTCGATTCTCCCCTAATAATACTTTCTAAGATTTGTTCTTCTTCTAACAATCAATATATATTTCATGCATGAATACAAGTATCATGAGGTCTTTTTTTTAGGTTGTAATGGGCTAGGGTCAAGGTAAGGATGCATATTTGGTCAAGTGAGCTTGAAATTTGAATCTTTGATAAGCTTAAACTTCCCACCTAACCTATGTCATCATATACAATTTCAAAGCTAACCTAACTACCCATTTTTCTCACTTTTTCACATACTCATGTATTCCTTTTCATTTCACAACACTTATGCATTGACCCTTATTGAGCTTTGCTTTGGGGCATTTTGTCCCCTTTTATTTCTTTCTTTTTCTTTGTTTCTTTCTTTTTCTATTTTTTTTTCTTTTCTTTTTCATATTGTTTTTTTTTTCTTTTTCTCATTTTTTTTCTATATACAAGATCATCAATGCATAAGGTTTTACATTCATTACACATGAGCATGTATTCAATTCTCAATATTTACAACAAAAATCCAAAACTACCCTTTCATTCACCCAATGTCCCAAGTTTTTCCACACTTGAATGACACACACACACTAGCCTAAGCCAATCAAAGATCCAAATAAGGACTTTTATTGTTTTTCGCTTTAGGGCTTGTAATGTGCTACATTAAGAACAAGTGGGTTAATCGTAGGCTCAATTTGGCTAACAATGGAAGATAAAAGGTAAGGCTATTTGGGTAAGTGAGCTAAATGAAATGATGGTCTCAATCATATAAATTCATGAATACACAAAATAATGGATATAAAGAATCAAATAAATCAAAGATTGCAATTATAGAAAGAGAATAATGCACACAAGAAGGAAAATAAGTGGTTATAAGATGTAACCACATCATTAGGCTCAAATCTCACAAGCTTGTGTTCTTAGCTCAAAACCATGTTCCAAAATAAATTCTTTCAAGCAAGTTCAACCAAAAATTTTTCAAATTGGTAGGTCGCCCTAAAAACAATTTCTTGGAAAAGAAATCATCACCCTAACCAAGTAGTCCTAATAGGAAAGAAGTGGTAAAAATATGTACAAATTCTAACTAACATGCAACCTATCATGCAATGCAATAACTAATCTAACAAAGAAAACTAAGAATTGGTGTTGAACAAGAAAATTATTACCCACGGAGATCGGTCGGATGACCTCCCCACACTTGAAGATTGCACCGTCCTCGGTGCATGCAAAGAAGAGCAATGTGGATGGGTTGCTATAATTGATGAGTTCTTCAAAAGATTGGTCGGATGACTTGTTTGTTGCCCCATTTAAAAGCTTTTCCTTTTTCTCCTTCTTGGTGGCCAATCCTAAAAAGAGCGAAAAAAGAAAAAAAAATTAAGCCTATGACAAAGATATCAAGGCAAAAAGAACATAGGCGGAGGCTAATGCCAAATAAGGGTATGGTTCTCTACTACATGGTAGCTACAACATGTGAGTGAGAAAACAATATAAGCAAAGGGCATATGAACTAACACTTGATGCAAGAGTAAAATCAAAGTATGAAGAGCATATTCAGCATCAAGATCAAATAAGAATCGACACAAACAAGTCAAGAGGTACCAAAATAATGCAAGAAATTCAAAACAATTGAGTAAGAGAATGCAACACCATTATTAAAATAAGAAACCCGAAAAAAATAAAGTAAAAACAGGCTATAAAAACAAAATAAAAATGCAAAGAAGGGAAGTATGTGAATGCGATAAACAAAAGAAAATGGAAGATGAGAAAAAGAAACTTTTTTTTTAACAGGGGCACACGTGTCATGCACGCTTACGCGCCGATGTGCATTTTGGCCTAAGGGCGCCTACGCGCCAGGTGCGCGCGCGCGTGGGTGAGGTTGGGCCAAACGCTTAATGCTAGCCCAGAGCTGGCAAAACTCTCGGGTCATTGGCCTGGGAACCACTTTAGCAAATCGGCGCGCATGCGGCATGTGCGCGTGCGCGTGAATTGTGCATTTGGGATCATGGACGCGTACGCGCGGGTTGGTTTGTGCCTTAGGCCCAATTTTCGCACAGTGCAGGCCTAACTCTCGGGTTTTTGGCTGGGGGTGAAATTTTTGCATCCACGCGTACGCGTACATGGCGCGTCCGCATGGGTGGTCGAAAATGCTTGATGCGCGCGTATGCGCCAGGTGCGCGTGCACGTGGATGGTGCTCTGTTTTTCAAAATTTTTTTATGTTTTTGCACCAATCCAAGCATTCTAAACCTCCAAACAGCTACCAAAACACCCTAAAACCTTATTTAACACATGATACTACCAAATAAACTCAACAAACTAGTAAAAACATGAAATTGAACTATTTTTACCAATATTTACAAAAGAGAAGATGAAAAGATATTACCATGGTGGGGTGTCTCCCACCTAGCACTTTTGTTTATTGTCCTTAAGTTGGACTTATGGGGAGCTCCTCTCAATGTGGCTTGTGCTTGAAGCTATCCTTGAACTCCCACCAATACTTGGTTCTCCATTGTGCCCCCAAGATTTCTTATTTGTTGCACCAAGTGTTGATGAAGTTCTTCACAAGCTTGGGGCTCCCAAAGTTGATCCTTGTCTTGTGATCCGGGATCCCACACTTTATTTTCACACCCGTCTTGAAGTTGATCATCATTATTAGTCCATCCGGGTGGTGAGCAAGGTGAATTCTCTATGAAGTGTCCAACAATCCTTCTAGACCCATTTATTTTAGCACTACTCTAACCTTTATATCTCATGTTTGATGCATCAACCATAATGAGCCTTGATTTGCAACGCCAACCACAAAACCTTTTTCGTTTACGCTTCATCCCACAAAGCTCCCTAAGTTGGCCATCCGTTTCAAGCAAACCATATTCAAGTGGGATAATAAAGCTAATAGAAATGAATTTAACCCACTCAAATGAAGGAGTAGATGGCAACCTAGGCAAAGACAACTCCAAGGATCTTGATAAAGCGTATTCAATTTCCATTCCCCTTTTACTAAGGATCTCCACCTCTTTACAAGATTTCTCAAATGTAATCCTTTGTTCAGCAATACTACCTAAGCCTTTTCCCTTACTCAAACCATAAATGGAAGGGTGAGAGAAATTTACCTCCACAGTGCTTTCAAATTCAACGGGAGAAGGTTCTTCATGCTCAAAGGATTCTTCACCACTAAGGCTTGATGCTTGATCTTCATCACCAAGGGAACCCAATTCTTGCTCCATCTCATCCAAGTCTTCATAAGGGATATGCCTTGGAGGTTGTGCACATTCCTCCTTAGCATCAAATTCAATCATCTTAGAGGGGTTTTCTTCAATTCTAGGCTCCCAATGTGGTTCCGCATCTCCTAAGTCCTCAACCAATTCTTCCTTTTCTTTAACAATCATAGCTTCCTCCAATTGTTCCAATACAAAGCAACTTCCCTCATTCTCCACCAATCTCTCCTTCATGTTATGCTCTTCATTTGTTTCTCCACATGTAACCATGGGAGTTCCTTGAGTATTCAAGCATTGGGATGCTAACCGGCTTACCACCTCATCCAAGGCGGCCGTGAATTGTTGCACATCCCTTGTCATCTCCTCTTGTCCTTGAACAAGAACATCAAGGATGTCATCCATTGGAGGTTGGGGTGGATGGAAGGGTTCATCAATTTGGGAGAAGGGTTCATAGTGGGAAGGTAGTTCTTTTTGGTAGAGTTGTAGTGGTTCAATAATTTTCACTCTTTTCACTTGTTGCACAACACGCTCCATGGTTGCTTGAAGTTGATCCAATGTTTCCTTGAGATGATCCCTTGACTCTTGTTCCTCTTGGATGATATGATTGGGATCATATGGCTCTTGGATCGAAGGACATGAATATTCTTCCATGGGAGGTTGTGGTGGAAAGTAGAGTTCATCTTGTGGTTGAAAATTTTCATTCATTGGAGGTGGTTCATCTTGGTAATAATATGGAGGGGGTGGTTCTTGAAAAGGTTGATGTTGGAATGGTGGTGGCTCTATATGTGGTTCATATGGTTGTTAGAATGGTGGATATGGATTAGGGTCATATGAGGGTGGTTCGTGAAAAGGGGCTTGTGAGTATGGTTAAGGGTTATGTTGAGGATATAGCTCATAGTCATATGGTGGTGGTTCTTGAAAGTCACAAGGAGATTCACCATAGCCATTGGATTGATATGCATCATAGAATGGCTCTTGTTCATAGTGTATTGGTGGAGGTTGTTGCCAAGAGGATTGATCATATGCATATGGCTCCTCCCACCTTTGATTGTCCCATTCTTGATACATATCCTCATTAAAGTCCACATTTTCTACAACATAATGAGAACCAAACTCATAGCCAAAGTGAGAATTCATAGTGGAAAGAGAAAATAAAGACAAAAGCTAATAAGAAATAATGAAACAAAGTCCTAAACTAGCAAAAAAAAAATAACAAGCAATCCAAAAATAAAGCTATTCACAATATTCACATATATACACTAACCAATAACATAACACCATAGCAATTCTCCGGCAACGACGCCATTTTGACGAATGGACTTTTGTGTGGTTTAGAATTCACAAATGAAAGCTCGTTGCAAGTATAGTTTCTAAACCAACAATAGTCCTTTCATACAAAAATTTGTTTGTCACAAGTACAAACCCCTAAAATCTATAAACCGAAGTATTGAACCTCAGGTCGTTCTCCCTAGGAATTGCAACAAAGTGTTCTTGTTATTGGTTATGGAGTATGTTTGGGGTTTTGATATTTTAGACAAGAAATATAAATGGCAAAGAAAATAAACTAACAACTAACAAAGCTCTTGGCTAGATATGAGAACTAGAAGTCCCATCCTAGTTATCCTCCTCAATTGTGACCACAAATTGTCCATTGCTACCACTTAGTTAACCTCTGACCATGGAGGAAAGTCAAGTGGATAAATCAACTTGATTCCACAAGTCCTAGCCAACTCCCAAGGGAAAGACTAGCTTTAGTGATATCCAAATCAATTAGCAACTTCTAATTGTCAATCAACAAAGGAATTAGATAACTCAAGCATCACTAATTACTCCACCTAGGCCAAGAGGAACAAAATCTACACTAAAATCCAACCAAGCATTTCATCAAACACTTGGAAGGCACTAAAGAAAAGCATAGTAAATGGATAACAACAATAAAATCTAACAAC
This sequence comes from Arachis hypogaea, assembly GCF_003086295.3. Lineage (NCBI taxonomy): Eukaryota > Viridiplantae > Streptophyta > Magnoliopsida > Fabales > Fabaceae > Arachis > Arachis hypogaea. Next base: position 12,107,884 of record NC_092051.1, read on the forward strand.
AATTATTGTAAGAAATCAATAACAATAATCAAAAGAAACGCAATTATTATGAATTACCTCTAATTGAATTGAAAGAGAATAGAAGGAACAAAAGTAGATCTACAATAAAGCATAGAAACAACATAAAGGAAATTACAACAAAAGAATAGAGGAATCATAAATGCAACAACAAATAATTGAGAAGAAGAAGAAGTAGAGAGCATGAATCAAAACCTAGATCTAAGAACTAAACCTAATCCTAATCCTAATCCTAGAGAGAAGTGAAAGCTTCTCTCTCTAAAACTAACTTTCCGTCCTAAAATTAAACTAAACTAAACTAATGTGTGAAATTATGGTAATTACCCTTAAATCCTTGGCTTAAATAGTATCAGAAATGAGTTGGATTGGGCCCACAAGGCTTTAGAATTCGCTGGCCACGTATTGCTTTAAGTGGATCATATGGCAGCAACGACGTGTGCGCATACAGTGCGCGTACGTGTCACCATACGTGTAGAAACTATGGCAAATCTTATATCATTTCGAAACCCCGGATGTTAGCTTTCCAACGCAACTAAAACCGCATCATTTGAATCTCTGTAGCTCAAGTTATGGTCGATTTAGTGCGAAGAGGTCGGCTTGACAGCTTTTGCGATTCCTTCATTTCTTCATGAGTTCTCCATTTATACATGCTTTTTCTTTATTTCCTTGATCCAATCTTTGCCTCCTAAATCTGAAATCACTTAACAAACATATCAAGGCATCTAATGGAATCAAGGTGAATTGAATTTAGCTACTTTAAGACCTAAAAGCATGTTTTCACACTTAAGCACAATTAAAGGAGTAGTTATAAAACCATGCTATTTCATTGGATAAATGTGGGTTAAAAGGTTATAAAATCCTCTAAATTCAACACAAGATAAACCCTCCAAATGGGGTTTATCACTTACATACCCATATGGCCTTATCCCTTTTTCATTATCCTTTGCAAACCAACGTTGAGCCTTTTAACCCCATTTGTTCTTTACTTTAGCACATCATTAACTCTAAGCGGAAAACAATAATGTCCTTCATTTGAATCCTTGGTTAGCTTAGACTAGTGAGAGTGCTCATGATTTAAGTGTAAGGAAATTGGGTTTGGAAACATTTGGTTTGAGAATTGGGTGTTGTGTATTTTTATGAAAATGTGAAAAAAATATTGAGGATATGTTTATGCATTCAGTACCTTAATCATATGCATTGAGAAAAACAAAAGAAAAAAATAAAAAGAAAAAAAAAGAGAGCAAATAATACAAAGGGGACAAAATGCCCCAAAGTAAATGGTGATAGCAATGCATATGTACTGTACGTAAAATTGGGATGCATGAATATGTGGTAAACATGGTTAATGGGTAGTTAGACTTTATATTCTGATTATATGGATTGTCTTAAGTTAGGTGGAGAGCTTAGGTTAATCAAGGATTCAGATTTTAGTCCACTTGACCAAATACAATCCTACCTTGACCCTAACGCCATTACAACCCTTAAAAGACCTCTTGATATGTGTATTTGTGCATTAAATTTTTTTTATTGGTAGAAGAAGAGCAAGCTTTAAAAAGTAAAGTTAGTAGAGAATTGAAAAAATAGAACCTTAAACACTTGAGTGTTAGAGTGTAGACACTTCCGGTGAGGGTTCGATGCTCGATTCTTTGTTCTCGGCTTTCATGAGCTTTCTTTTTGCAAGTCTATCTGTACTTCATCTTATGATTTGAATTAGTGAAATCCAGTTCATATTTGTTCGTGGAGAATTTATTTACTTTTAACCAAGTAGGCAGAAGCATTTTGCATTTAGTTGCATTCCTATACATAGGTTACATTTCTTAAATTCTACCATCCCTCTTCACTCTCTTAAAGTTTCTTTTGAGCTTAGCATGAGGACATGCTAATGTTTAAGTGTGAGGAGATTGATAAACGACAATTTTGCGGTTTATTTTGTATTGAATTGAGTAGATTTTATCAACTATTCTCACACTTATTTATAGAATTTGCATGTTTTATATTTTCCTTCCTAAGTTTGTCCTATGATTGAAAACGTGTTTCTTTGACCTTAAATTTTCTAATCTTAATCTTTTCCTATTACCATTCGATGTCGTGATATGTGTGTTAAGTGTTTTCAGCGTTTATAGGGCAGGAATGACTTAGAGGATGGAAAGGAAGCATGCAAAAGTGGAAGGAACACAAGAAATTAAAGTTTTGAGAAGTTGGCATTGACGCATACGCATGGATGACGCGTACACGTGACTTGTGCAGCAGACATACGACACGCACGAGTGGACAATGAAAAAGACCAGCGACGCATGCGCGTGACTGACGCGTACGCGTGACAGAGCGTCACGTGCTGCATTTAACAGAAAATACTGGGGACGATTTCTCGGCTGCTTTGGACCCAGTTTCAGGCGCGAAAATACTTATTAGAGGCTCAAGAGTGAATCTGGAAGGGGAGAATCAATCATTCATACTTTAATTCACAATTATTAGGTTTAGATGTAGTTTTTTAAAGAGAGAGGTTCTCTCCTCTCTTTAGGTTTTAGGGTTTTTAGGTTTAGCTTTTCTCAAATTCAGATTTCTACCTTGCTTTTATTTAGTTTTCTTCTACTTTTATTTGTTCTAGTACTTTAGTTTGTCTACTTCTATCATTGATTTCTTTATGTTGCCAATTTAGTTTATGAACTCTTCTGTTTCCTTTAATTCATATTAATGCAATTTATATTTTTATGTTTATGATTGCTTCCTTTACTTTGTTGTTATTGTTTCCTCTTGCAATTGTTAGTCTTAGATTTTTCTATGTCTTGTTAGTTTTCTCTGCTTTTATTTTATGCCTTTCAAGTATTTGATAAAATACTTGGTTGGATTTTAAATTAGATTTTTATATTCTTAACTTGGATTAATCAATTAGAGACCCTTGAGTTATCAAAATTCTTTTGTTGATTGGTGATTGAAAATTGCTAGTTGGCTTAGGCTTCACTAAATCTAATCTTTGATTAGGACTTGTGAACTTAAGTTGATTTTGTTCACTTGACTTTCTTTCATTGTTAGAGGTTAACTAAGTGAAAGCAAAAGGCAATTACCATCACAATTGATAATGATAATGAGGATAGAAATTCCAATTCTCAATCCTTGCTAGGATTTTTCTTAGTTGTTATTTTATTTCCTTGTTATTTACATTACTTGTCTCTTATCACAAAAACCCCAAAAATACTTTTCTATAACCAATAATAAACTACACTTCCCTACAATTCATTGAGAGACGACCCGAGGTTTAAATACTTCGGTTAATTTTATTGAGTTTGCTTAAGTGACAAACAATTTAAATGTTGATTAAGGTTTAATTGTCAGTTTATAACTATACTTGCAACGCGATAATTTTTGTGAAAAATCTTTACCAACATTTTTCCTCCGTCAAGTTTTTGGCGCCGTTGCCAGGGAATTGCAAATGTGTGCCTTATTATTGGTTATTGTGTTTTTTTTTGTGAATATGTTTGTCTTTTGTTTCTTTGTTAGTTGTTTTTAGTTTTAGGAGTTTATTTTCATTATTTCTTATTAGTTTTTGTTTTTATTTTCTCCTTTCATTATGAATTCTCTCCCCTTTGGCTATGAGTGCGGCTACAATTATGTTGTAGGAAGTGGAGATTACAATGAAGGCTTGCATCAAGGATGGGAGAATCAAAGATGGGAGGAGCCACAAGGATTTGATCAACCCTCTTGGCAACAAGCCCCTCCAATGTACTATGAGTAAGAGCCATTCCAATATGCATATCAATCCAATAGCTATGGTGGACCCCCTTGTAGTTACCAACAAGCCCCACCATATGCCTCTAAACCCCCTCATCAACATAGCTTTGAACCACCATACTTACAAGCAACCTACAATCAAACACTTCCTTATAACCCTAACTCATATCCACCATACCAACCACCACATGAACTATATAAATCATACATAGAACCACCCACATTCTAACACAATTACCCCCAAGAACCACCACCTCAATATACACCCCCTCCAATGCATGCAAGCTTTCAACCACAATATGATCCTAATTATGTTAGTCAAGTGGAACAAGAGCCACAGGGTCATTTTAAGGAAGCAATGGATCAACTTCAAGCAACCATCCATCAAATAGAGAGAGAGGAAGCCGAAAAGCACACGAAGCTCTCATGGCTAACGAATCTCAACTTGAGAACCAGGGACTGAAGTGTGTTGTGCAACAAGTGGAAAAGATGGAGAGTGTTGAACCACCACATCCATATCATGATGAACCACCCTTCTATCATGAACCTTTCCTTCCAAGCAATGAACCCTCATATCCACTCCAATCTTCAATGGATGACACTCTTGGAGTTCTTCTTCAAGAGCAAAGAGAGATGCAGCGGACGACACTAGAGTTCATAGCTACCTTGATCGAGGTAGTAGATAATTTAGCTTCACTGCACGTCAACACTCAAGGCACTCCCATGGCTACATGTGGAGAATCTAATAAGAAGTGTAGCATGACGGAGAGACTAGAAACTCCGGTGAAAAGTGAGGAATGTGGCTTTGTATTGGAACAATTGGAGGAAGCCGTAATTGATGAAGAGGAAGAAGTGGTTGAAGACTTAGGAGATGCTTAACCTCCATGGGAATCGACAGTTGTAGAGTATTCCTCCAAGAAGCTTGAAATTGATGTTGAGGAGGCTAGTTCAGAACCTCCAAGGCATATTCCCTATGAAGAATTGGACGGAGTAGATCAAGAGGCGAGTTCCCTTGGTGATGATGATCATGAATCAAGCCATCCTAGTAAAGAATTTGCACCCACAAGTGAAATCCTTGAGTTAGAAAAGCCCTCTCCCGATGAAATTGAAAGCAACATTGAGGTAGATTTCTCTCAACCTCATAGTTATGATGTGAGTAATGGAGAAGAGTTGGATGAACTCGGTGAGAAAAAGCTTGAAAGTGAAGAATCTTTTCAAAAGGTGGAAGTCCTTCGGAAAGGTTGGACGGGAGTTGAATATGCTTTGTCAAGATCGTTGGAGACTTCTCTACCTAGGTTGCCGTCTACTCCTTCATTGTGGGTAAAACTTATCTCTATTCGCTTTAATGTCCCACTTGAGTATGGTTTTCTTGAAACGGATGGCCAACTTAGGAGGCTTTGTGAAATGAAGCGTAAGAGAAGGATGTTTAGTGGTTGGAGTTGCAAATCAAGGCTCATCAAGGTTAAGATTTCAAGAGCTAGATGCAAGGGCTGGACTGGTGATAATTTGGTTGGATCCAAGAGAAGAGTTTGGTACTTCATTGAGAATTCAGATTGCGTGCCACCCGGTTGGAACAATGATGATCAACTTCAAGACGGGTGTAGAAACAAGATTTGGGATCTCGGCATACAAGAGGATCGACTTTGGGAGCTCAAAACTTGTGGAGAACTTCATTAAGGCTTGGTGAATTTACTTGGAAATATTGGAGCTTATTGGAAGTCCAAGCGTTGGTGGAAGTTTCAAGAAGAGTTCAAGCACAAGCCACCATGACAAGGAGCTCACCAAATGTCCAACTTAAGGACTTTAACTAAAAGTGCTAGGTGGGAGACACCCCACCATGGTAAATTCTTCCTATTTTATCTTTTATTTATATTGGTAATAAGTTGCATTTTTTTAGTTAGGTTTATTTAGTTTAAGTTATGGTTTTACTTGTTTAATAATGGTTGGCATTACCTTTATAGCTTGTTAGTTTCTCAAAAAAAAAGGGGGGGGGGGGGGTTGTCACGCGTACGCGTCGATGCCCAAATATGGTTCGCGCCCAAACCGTGCTGGAACGGTGCGGCAGCGCGGCCTGGACAGAGAGTTGTGCCAAGACCGCGGTAGTGGGGTGCCAGGCGCATCGCCAACCCCACGCGTACGTGTCATTTGCGCTTTTTACCATCCACGCGTAGGCGTCGACGATGCGTGCGCGTCGACTCACAATTTTGATTCTCCGATTCTGCAAACAGAGAGTTGGGCTGCCACTGTGCAAGTGTTGTGCGAGGAGCACATTTCACATCCACGCGTACGCTTGACTTACGCGTACACGTCACCTCCTCAATCTGCTACCCACGCGTACGCGTGGGCGACGCTTACGCGTCGCGTCCTGTTTTCCATTCTTCATCTTTCTTCTCTCCTTTCTTATTCTTTCCTCTCTCCTTTCTTCTTCATTTTCTTCTTCCCTTATTACTTTCTTCTTCTTCATTTCTTTAACTTCTCATCCTTATTCTCTTTTATTCTCTTTTGTTTATTGCATTTGCATACTTTTATTCATTGCATTTTAATTTTGTACTTGTTTTCATGTCTTTTTCTAAATTTGCTATTTTTTTTCAGTGGTGTTGAATTTTCTTACTTAACTGTTGACTATGTCTTGCATTGTTTTGGGCGCTTCTTAACTTGTCTGCTATTTACTTGAAATGCCCTTCGCTTCTATTGTTTTCTCACTCACATGTTGTAGCTACCATGTAGTTGAGAACCTCATTATTACTTGGCATTCGCCCACCTATATTTTATTTCTTTTCATATCTTTGTTTGGGTTATTTTTCTTCTTTTTTCTCTTCTTTCAGGATGGCCACCAAGAAGGAAAAGGAAGAGCTTCTAAATAGGACAACAGACAAGTTCATCTGCACAATCCGTTCAAGAAAAGCATCAGTTGTAGCCACCTGTCCACTTGCATATGTTTGCATGCATCGAGGACGGTGCAATCTTTAAGTATGGGGAGGTCGATACCGACATCCGTGGGTTAGTTACTTTCTTTTCAACACCAATGGTTAGTTCTCTTTGTTACTGAGTTGTTGTATTGCATGATAGATTGCATGGTCAGTTAGCTGCTTGCATTTAGCTACTACTTGGTTGAAGTAATATTTTCTTTTTCAAGAAAGTTTCTATAGCATTTCACTAATTTGAATTAAAATTTTTTGAACTTGCTTGAAGAAATTTATTTTGGAACATGGTTTAGAGCTCGAACACACAAAACCAATGAGATTTTGAACCTATTTGATCGGTTGCATTTTATCAACTAATATTTTATTTTAGTGTGTGTTGTTCTCACTAAAAGTGTGATCGTTGTCTTGCTTGATTTTATATTTCCATTGTTTGATGTATTCATGCACTTATATGATTGAGGCCTTTGTTTCACTATAGCTTACATACCCATATGGCCTTATCCCTTTTCATTATCCTTTGCAAACCAATGTTGAGCCTTTTAACCCCATTTATTCTTTACTTTAGCACATCATTAACTCTAAGCAGAAAATAATAATGTCTTTCATTTGAATTCTTGGTTAGCTTAGACTAGTGAGAGTGCTCATGATTTAAGTGTGGGGAAATTGGGTTTGAAAATATTTAGTTTGAGAATTGAGTGTTGTGTATTTTTATGAAAATGTGAAAAAAATATTGAGGATATGTTTATGCATTCAATACTTTAATCATATGTATTGAGAAAAACAAAAAAAAAAATAAAAAGAAAAAAAAGAGAAAAAGAAAAAAAAAGAGAGCAAATAATACAAAGGGGACAAAATGCCCCAAAGTAAATGGTGATAGCAATGCATATGTACTGTACGCAAAATTGGGATGCATGAATATGTGGTAAATATGGTTAATGGGTAGTTAGAATTTATATTCTGATTATATAGATTGTCTTAAGTTAGGTGGAGAGCTTAGGTTAATCAAGGATTCAGATTTTAGTCCACTTGACCAAATACAATCCTACCTTGACCCTAACCCCATTACAACCCTTAAAAGACCTCTTGACATGTGTATTTGTGCATTAATTTTTTTTTTATTGGTAGAAGAAGAGCAAGTCTTGAAAAACAAGGTTAGTAGAGAATTGAGAAAATAGAACCTTAAACACTTGAGTGATTAGAGTGTAGACACTTCTGGTGAGGGTTCGATGCTCGATTCTTTGTTCCCGGCTTTCATGAACTTTCTTCTTGCAAGTCTATATGTACTTCATTTTATGATTTGAATTAGTGAAATCCAATTTATATTTGTTCGTGGAGAATTTGTTTACTTTTAACCAAGTAGGTAGAAGCATTTTGTATTTAGTTGCATTCCTATACATAGGTTACATTTCTTAAATTCTACCATCCCTCTTCACTCTCTTATAATTTCTCTTGAGCTTAGCATGAGGACATGCTAATGTTTAAGTGTGGGGAGATTGATAAACCACTATTTTGCGGTTTATTTTGTATTAAATTGAGTGAATTTTATCAACTATTCTCACACTTATTTATAGAATTTGCATGTTTTACATTTTCCTTCCTAATTTTGTACTATGATTGAAAACGTACTTCTTTGGCCTTAAATTCGCTAATTTTAATCTTCTCTTATTACCATTCGATGTCGTGATATGTGTGTTAAGTGTTTTCAGCGTTTATAGGGCAGGAATGACTTAGAGGATGGAAAAGAAGCATGCAAAAGTGGAAGGAACAAAAGAAATTGAAGTTTTGAGAAGCTGGCATCGACGCGTAGGCATGGATGATGCGTACGCGTGACTTGTACGTGCAGCAGACATACGACGCGCACGCGTGGCTGGCGCCTACGCGTGGATAGTGAAAAAGACCAGCGACGCGTGCGGGTGACTGACACGTACGCGTGACAAAGCATCACGTGCTGCATTTAACAGAAAACGCTGGAGGCGATTTCTGGGCTGCTTTGGACCCAGTTTCAGGCCCGAAAATACTGATTAGAGGCTGCAGAGTGAAGCTGGAAGGGGGAAATCAATCATTCATACTTTCATTCACAATTATTATGTTTAGATGTAGTTTTCTAAAGAGAGAGGTTCTCTCCTCTCTCTAGGTTTTAGGGTTTTTAGGTTTAACTTTTCTCAAATTTAAATTTCTACCTTACTTTTATTTAGTTTTCTTCTACTTTTATTTGTTCTAGTACTTCGGTTTGTCTACTTCTATCATTGATTTCTTTATATTACCAATTTAGTTTATGAACTCTCCTGTTTCCTTTAATCCATATTAATGCAATTTATGTTTTTATGTTTATAATTGCTTCATTTACTTTGTTGTTATTGTTTCCTCATGTCTTAGATTTTTCTATGTCTTGTTAGTTTTCTCTGATTTTATTTTATGCCTTCCAAGTGTTTGATAAAATGCTTGGTTGGATTTTAAATTAGATTTTTATGTTCTTAACTTGGATTGATCAATTAGAGACCCTTGAGTTATCAAAATTCTTTTGTTGATTGGTGATTGAAAATTGCTAGTTGGCTTAGGCTTCACTAAATCTAATCTTTGATTAGGACTTGTGAACTTAAGTTGATTTTGTTCACTTGATTTTCCTTCATTGTTAGAGGTTAACTAAGTGAAAGCAAAGGCAATTACCATCACAATTGATAATGATAATGAGGATAGAAATTCCAATTCTCAATCCTTGCTAGGATTTTTTTTAGTTGTTATTTTATTTCCTTGTTATTTACATTACTTGTCTCTTATCACAAAAATCCCAAAAATACTTTTCTATAACCAATAATAAATGAGAGAGTGAATGAGTTTTGCAGGAATGTAATAGAGTTAAGTGTTAAAGACTCGAGAGGCAAATTTGTTAGAAAAAATTCGTTGATGGAGAGAATGATGATTTTAAAGCGTTTTAAATATTGAGGATGATTGACGATTTTGATTTTAACCATTGACCCTAGAAACGAAAAAAATACTTAACCCCAAAGTGTGTGTTTGGATTTCAGTTTACAAATGGGAATTTGAATAAAATTGATTTTGCAAACTTGATTTTGATGAAAAATAAGTTTGTGTTAACGTGATTTATATTTGGCAATTTTTATATCAAAATGGATTATAGTAAAATAAATGCTGTTTGGATTATGTTACTTAAAATCACTTTTAGATGAAAAATTACTAAAAGAGACATCAATTTAAATAATATTTTATATTATCCTATTATTTTACTTTATATTTGAATAGATCTTATTAAGAGATATTATTTTATAATAAAATTAATATTTACTTACTAAATTAAAATAACATATAAAAATTGACAAAATATATTTTAATACATAAAAATACTAATAAATATCAAATTAAAAGATAAAACACTAATAAAATACATAAAAAATTTCATATAATAAAAATTTTTTAGATAAACTAAAAAACAATAAAAAATAATAATCTACATGAAAAAGCAAAACACTAAAAAAATATAAAAAATATTTATCATATAAATAAAATAAATACAATAAAAAATAAAAATATGAAAAAGAGTATTATATATTTTATAATATCGAACAAAAAAAATGTTCTATAATTTTTTTAGTACTGTTAGTATTCTTTAATTTAGTATCATTTTGGATTATAATTTTTTATTATTTATGACTCTTTTGTTACTTGTAATTAGTATATAATAAAAACGAAAATAAAGTACAATAAGAAGTACAATAAAAAAACAAAAATTTTCTTATACAAACGTAATATATAATAATTACAATCAACAACATATATCATATGAACAAAAAAATTATAATAAGTAAATAAAATTTATTGAATAAGACCAAATAAAAAATAAAAAAATTTATATACAACATAAATATAGTATAATAAAGAATAAAAAAAGAATTGATATAAACAAAAAATAATAAAAATATCATAACAATTAATAAAAATAAGAATTTATATTAACAATAGTTGTCATATGAATAAAAAAATATAATAAAAATATAACATTAGAACTAAAAAATAATATAAAAATATTTATCATATAAATAAAAAAATACAATAAAAAACAGAAAAATCAAAATATAAAAGAGAATATTAAAAATAATAAAAAATTAAAATATTTACCTTAATGTGATTGAAACAAATTTAAAAGATTTTGATGAAAAAAAATGGAACCAAGGACATATGCAAACAATTACTGTAAAAATTATATGGTTACTTGCATACTTTTTATAGAAGAAGATGAAGGGTAGAGTTGATAGAAAATGAATGAATTTCTAATCTAATTTCTCAACTGTAATCAACTTTCCCAACGTAAACGCAGAAGTTAGAATTTTTTGCTTCACATATGTTTAAAGATGAAAACAATTCTGTCAGGATTTCACAAAGTTATCAAATATAAAATGGGACGTTAAAGACACTCAAACGGACTTCTCTTCCCTAACGTGAATCCAAACACACCCAAAATCTATAGATGGAAAGCACTGCCAACAATGAACTTAACAACAAGCCAGCGTAATTGGAGTAATTATTGTAGTATGCTACAAATTATAGAGATACGTTATTCATTTTACCCAACACACAAAGATCTTAGCCAAGATCTTACACTAAATCGACACACTCCCCTATTGGCTACTACAATTAGATAGAATCAAAGAACAACGAGTGCAACTTCCATATTACAATGTTATTGTGTATTTAAAATTGAAACACGGCATGGCATGTACGCAAGTATTTGAGACTATGTCTCACTTGAAGTATCTGAAATAAATTACAACACAAGACTCCATAATAAAACTCATTCACACTTTATGACACCAGTGCCCATATGGATAGTTGGTGGCAATTATGGTGTTCATGGAATAAATGTGTTGTGTGTTTGTGGCATTGGGAAAACTGTTGCTCATCACAGGAGATATTCGTATCGGTAAGTCTGCTCATTAATATGGTACGTAATTTCACTATTTTGTTTTGGTGGCATATCGTGAATTTTAAGAATGACATTGACAAAACCAAACCAACACATCTTAGTATCAAACCATTGTGAGATCGATAAGATCCAACTTAGATGCAAATTAGTCAAAGAGAAAAGTCCATGAACTAACAATTTTTGTATATATTAGACAATAATTTTAAGGTTTAATTATTGGTCTTATAATTTTACTAAAATTTTAATTAAGTTTTTATATGTATATTTTTTAATTGGATTCTTACACTACTTTTAATTTTACAATTAGGTCATTTCTAGTATAAAAAATGTTAGAGTTAATTAAACATATTTTTACAAATTAAAGGTATTTATAATTAAAAACCTAATTAGATCTTTGACGGCATGTATTTTGAGAGAAATATTCTGTTAATTTTAAAGTTTTTGATATAAAAAAGACCTAATTACAAAATTAAAAGTAACTAGAAATCCAACTAAAAAAATGTAAAAACTTAATTGAAAATTTGATAAAAATATAGGATCAATAAAATAAATAAAACTAATTTTAACTAAGATACCTACTTTATTAGTGTATTTGGACTTTTTTTTAACACCAGCTTACAAAAATACAGTGGTTGACTAAGTACTAGCTAAAAAGAGTAAATTATCCAGTCCTGTAATATTGTCGCTTTTTAATTTGAATATGGAAGTAAGAATAGTGTTGGATTCGGTTATGCAGAAGAGAGGTGTTTCACAACGTTATAGTGTCAGTGGAACAGAACTCGGACCCTACGAGTTCTCTCTCACTAAACGGACGGTCCGAGTTCTCTCTCATAAAAAAAACCAATTACAAGCAATACAAAGGATCCGATTTCCATCTTCTGAAATTCAAATTTCTCCGGCTACAAAACGGACCATGCAATTTGTTATGCAAAATTTTAAAATCAAAGAACTCGCATGGTTCGAATTCTTCTACCTCACACTCACAAAAAACTGTCCCACATATTTGTCTTGTACCACATGAATCCATACCAAGGCAGAACACACACAAACCTTCCATATCCATAAAATTGAGCCTAATATTGTTGTTAGAAAAATAATTAAATGAGATGTTTTTAATTTACACATGAAATTGCAAGCAATAAATTTGGAGGTTGATTTTGCCGGTTGGATGAAAAAAGGAGGAACGTGGTGTCAGGCTTTATTTGCATTGAGGCTCAGTCCTATACTACCGTACGGTACTCTGAGGAAATGATCCTTTTACAGAGGGAGGGAACTGAAGAGAAGAAGAAATGGGCATCAATTGTCTAGTCTCTACTACTGCTCCATGTGGGAACTCATCAGTACTTCAGACTAGCACATGACTATTGCCTTCACGCTACCTATTACTATTGCCTCCATATTCTCATTATTTCCCTACTTAGTTTACTTGTTTCACCTAAACTTTCATTTTCATTATTTGCTATCATCAATTAATCAATTTCCCATTTTAGCCTACTTTCCACTTTCCATCCTATATTATTTACCAATAATAACACTCTCAATATTCGGATACTTCACTATAAAGGTTTGACTTATTCTTTTTTAGGTTTGATTATTTTGCTTGTTTTTATAGTTCGATATGATTCTTAATTACATCTTATGGTTTCAAATACTCTATAGAACAAGAGGTTAGATGAAGAAGTGATAAAAACCCGTACTGTATTTTATTATTGTCACCCCAATTATGTCATGAACAATTTATTTTAATGCATGAGACATATCATATGTTGGTGTTATGTACTATGTCTATGTCTTATGTGTAAAGGATTATAACTAGAGGCTAGAAATTTCCATATATCTTCATAGTATATGGGTGTTCCATATACCATGCAATGTCTGCGTATGGGCCTTTAATTTATGAAGGTTCAGTTTTAGTGAATTAACCGATGAACTTGAGGGATCAGTGTGTTTTCCATGCTTGTGTTCACCACCTTTTTCCGACAGCTTTTCTTAGTTGAAGCATTGACCATTTTGTTTTGTTTGTTCTCTGACTATGCAGTAGTTACTATGTACTCTGTTATTATGGTTAGTGGGCCGGGCTTCAGTTTCAGTGCTTTTTTGGACCACAGCACTCAACCTAGCTAGATCCATTGAGCAAAAGAAACTCTACAACCAAAAAGAATATACCATGGATTGATCGTTGATATTATTGATTATATAAGTTTTCATTAAATATGTAAGGTGTTTTTCTTGGTGGGTTTTTTTATATGAAAAAAATATTGGTGTTTTTGTTAAAAATAAAATTATTTAGTATAATTAGAGGCGAATAGATTTTATAGGTGGAAGGTCATCACGCAGAATACGTGTTGGATATTAGGGGTGTTCAAAACCGATCCGGACCGAACTAAACCGATGGACCGAACCGAAAAAATCAAAAACCGAAATAACCGAAAATTGAAAAACCGAAAAAAGTGATGTTTTGCTGTTTTTCTGCGGTTCGGTTCGGTTTTCGGTTCTTGCCACCAAAACCCTAACCGAACCGAACCGAACCGGTTCTTCCCAAAACCCTAAAAATTAAAACTACCCCACCCCCCAAACGCGTTACCTACTACTCCCTCCCTAGTCAGTACTCACTACTCACCTTACCTTACCTTGCTGCTGTGCTGCGCGAGTCTCTCCCCCCATGGAAACCTAACCCCGCCCAAATCCCAGATCGGAGCCACCACAGACCCCCCACGGAGCCAGCCTGAGCCACCCACCTCCTTGATACTCGAGGCCTTCCTCTTCCTCCAAATCTCACCTCCTTCACTCCTTGAAACTCGAAGTGGAAGCCAGCCTGAGCCACCCACCCACCGGCCACCGTGAAGACGAAGACGACCTCACCACCTCCGAGTCTCCGACCTCGCCGCCTCCACCCAGAAAGCCTCCACCCAGTAGCGTTTCTGGGTTCTGTAGGGTCACCTCACCACCTCCGAGTCTCCGACCTCGCCTCCTCCACCCAGAAAGTCTCCCACCCAGCCACCGATTCAAGTGCATATGGAGCCCGAGCCATCTATTCAGGTAAACTTTACTAATGCATTGTTGCCTTGTTGGTATTGCTGCTTGAGGTTATTGTTCAGTTTATTCAGGTTAGGGTTATTGTTGGTATTGCTGTTTAGTGTTTACCATGTATTCAGTCTATTGTTGGTAATTTTGGTCTTGCTGATTTATTGTTCAGTTTAGGGTTATTGCTGATTTTGGTAATTTTGTTCATTGCTTGTTCAGATTATCAAGTTTTGTTCTGTTTTGTTTATTGCTGGTTCATTGCTTGTTTATTGCTGGTGATTGCTTGTTTATTGCTGGTTTTGTTCATTGCTTGTTCAGATATGAATACATGATAAGAATTAATTAAGAAAATTGAAGCAACAGGAATTCTCAAAACTAAGGCAACAAGCAGCATATTAAAACTGTAAAAAAATGAACAAAACCAGCATATTAACATGTGAAAGAAGCATATTGTTCAATTGGAATTAAGATGTTTTCTCCCAGGGGAATAAACACAGATGAATTTGGGTTTGTGGCATCACTATAACCATTAGTTAGTTTATTTTGTGAATTCACCATTTCTTATAGCCTAGAAGAATATGTGTACGGCCAGTTTATGCCTCTATTTAGTAGCATATAATATAATTAACATTGGCCCATACTTCAGTTACCAATTCCCTTGCTTTTAAATATAATTGGAGGAACAAAAGCTATTAGGATCTTTAGGACACTGACAAAGAAATTCCATCTTCTGCCTTGGCTGTATGGCTTCTTATTTGCAGCAACTTTATAAAACTATATTATATATTAGGACATGATAATTAATCAATCTGCATAACTAGTTTTGATTAGTGTGAATAAATAAAAAATAGTTATTTGTATTGTAGTATCTATGACTTTAGCGGTTACATGGTGCCACGATGATAATTTCTAATAATCAAGGCAAGTTTTTTCTACTATTTTGACCATACTAGCTACATTTCTTTGTGCTGCTAAATATTGGGAGATAAGACACGGAAGATGGGGTTAGGTTATTTGTTTCCATCTATCCACACCAATATGATAGAAAGTGTAATTATTAATATTATTATACATTATTTTAATACCACCATGGTTTAAATTCAATGAGATTAATTGGAAGGTTATAGAAGAAAGGAGTAGCACTGTTAAGAACTAGTAAGTTAACACTGAATAATACACCACACACACTATTATTTTGTTGATTGTAAAAAAATGATGAGAGGGCATTTAGCATTGAATTGTATTGAATTCATATTTACAACATCATATGCTGCTACACTCTGAACAACCTCAACAGTCAGAGAATGAATTATTTTTTAAATATTAATTTTTTTATTATTGCTTGTTTATTGCTGGTTTTGTTCATTGCTTGTTCAGATTATCAAGTTTTGTTCTGTTTTGTTTATTGCTGGTTAATGGTTATTGCTTGTTTATGTAGTTTGACGTCAGTTCAAGTGAGAATATGGGCGACACTGGATTGCCTCCAGTTCCTATTCCGAATGAATCAACAAGCATCAGATCTCCGACATTATGTATTTTCAATCTTATGATTTTGGCTATTGTGTATTTTGGCTTGTTGATTTCAATCTTATGACATTGCATAATAGTATGGTAGAATTTTTTTTATTTGATTGAAAAAACCGAACAAACCGAACCAAACCAAACCGATTTTAATTGGTTTGGTTTGGTTCGGATGACCTTGAAAAAAAAACCGAACCAAACCGAACCGCAGCTTAATTAAACGATCGGATCGGATGACTTTTCCTTCAAAAACCGAACCAAACCGCACCGCGAACACCCCTATTGGATATGTCTCATCATCTTAGCAACACGCATGATGCGTATTGAACATGTGTCAATATTCTGACCAATACGCAAGATGTTTGATAAACACTTTTTTTGCATATTCACAGTATTGTAATACACTTTAAATATCAATATTCAACCAAAATATCATCTTTATTTTCGTATTAAAAATAATTTCTGGTTTTTCTTTTCTTTTTTCTTTCGTTTGCTTAGTTGAAGAAGCAATAAAAAAAGTTTTCATTGAAAAATTAAAATTTTTTATATTTCTAATACACTTTTGAAAAAAATTAAAAGTTATTATTTTCATCTGCTTAGGGTATTTGTTAGGAGAATAATTATTAATTTTCAAAATATTTATAATATTAATAAAAGAAAGAGTTCATTGACAAAAAAAAAATACTAATTAAAAGCTATAATAATAATTTTATATACAAACCTTCATTATGTGAAAATCAAATATCCATCTTTTGGGATGAAAAATAAAAAATTTTAAATTTTGACAATATTTTTTTATCTAAAAAATAAATTAAAATTCCTTTGAAATTTCACTTAATGTTTTTTTATATGAGAAATTTTTTAGAATTAATAATTTTTAATAATTTTGGTTATTATTTAACTAGCATAAATATTAAATTATCTTTAATAAATATATTTTATTAATTTATATGTACAAGTTCTAATAAATATATGTATAAATTATATACTTTTTGTGTGCAACCTTCTCTAAATATGAGTATAAATTATTGCCGGCACAAAATGATAATATTTAGTACTGATTATGTACCACACTTTTTATTTTTATTATTGAAATTGTGGTGGTATTTTTAAATAATGTGGAGAGTTGGTGTATTTTTTATTTTTTTTGTATGGATGATCACAAATCTGAAAATTAAATTTGTAGTTTATAATTTTTTTTGGCCACAAAACTGATCTACTAATTTGCTTATCTCTTAAAAAAAATTTTCAACCCACACAAATCTAAAGCTCACATCTCTCTATTATCCCAAATTTGACTCTAAGTTTTGTTTCCAAAAGCAAAATTGAGTCTCTGATTTATGAATTTTAATTTAAAAAAAATATATCTCCATATCCATAAAAAACACACTATTTTTCCATAATTGAGTATTACACATTTTAAACTTCCATAACTAAAAAAATTAGCCTAACATTGTTGTGTTTATAACTTTATATAGCAAATACCTATATATCGATTTTTGCTAAACTCTAAAATATTTTATAATTTAAACATTCGAATATGATCATAAATTTAGAGCTAACCAAATGGTTTAGAATCTAAATATTTTAATTTCTCCGTGTATTAGATAAACTTTTTCTCTTATATAGGTAACCCTCGCGTTCTTGGTTGCACGCAGAACGAGATAACTCCCTTGAACTTTTGCAGTTTTTATTTATTTGATGAAGGAAAAAGAAGTGTTAGATTAATGGCAAGCCCCTGTTAATTAGTATATAGGGTGTGGTCCTAATTATTCGTATTGTTGTAAACTTGGAACCAAGCATGATTTTAGCCATTGCTGCAGCTTTTGCTTCTTCTATAAATTAACCTCACTCATTCTTGCATGTGTCACTTCACCTTCCTCGGTTGGTTGCTTCTTTCTCTCTCACTCAACATGCCTCTCTTCCTTCCTTCTTTGTTTTTCCTTCTAACTCTTCTCTCAACCACTCTTCTCTCTCACTCCTTCCCCTTCCCCAACCATGGCCACCGCCCTCACCCTCACCGCTTCGCCTCTCACAACTACAGAGATGCTCTCAGCAAGTCCATCATCTTCTTTGAAGGCCAGAGGTCTGGCAAGCTCCCTTCTAACCAGAGGATAACTTGGAGGAGAGACTCTGCTCTCTCTGATGGCTCTGCCATGCATGTAATCATCTCCATTTTCATGCTCTCCTTTTCTCTGTCTCTTGCATTTTGCTTATTTGAGTTGAAAATGCGGCAATGCAGGTTGATTTGGTGGGAGGGTACTACGATGCAGGGGACAATGTGAAGTTCGGTTTTCCGATGGCATTCACGACCACCATGCTCTCATGGAGTGTTCTCGAGTTCGGTGGGGTCATGAAGGGCGAGTTGCAGAATGCCAGAGAGGCCATTCGCTGGGGAACTGATTACCTTCTCAAAGCCACTGCACATCCTGGCACCATTTATGTTCAGGTTTCTTTTCTCTCTTTCTTTCATGTTTTTCCTCACAACACTGTTAATTGGTTTGGTGGTGGTTGAAGGTGGGAGACGCTAAGAAGGACCACGCGTGTTGGGAGAGGCCAGAAGACATGGATACTCCAAGAAATGTGTACAAGATAGACAAGAGTACCCCCGGTTCAGAGGTGGCCGCGGAAACCGCTGCGGCTCTTGCAGCTGCTTCTCTTGTTTTCAAGAAAACCGACCCCACCTACTCCAAAATTTTGGTTAGGAGGGCCATCTCTGTAAGCATTCTTCTTTTGCTTGTTGTATACGTATACTTGTACGTATATGTATATATCTAATAACTTTGCCTTGTGTTTTTGGGTTCAGGTTTTCCAATTTGCTGATAAATACAGAGGATCATACAGCAATGGGTTGAAGCCATTTGTGTGCCCGTTCTAC
This sequence comes from Arachis hypogaea, assembly GCF_003086295.3. Taxonomy (NCBI): domain Eukaryota; kingdom Viridiplantae; phylum Streptophyta; class Magnoliopsida; order Fabales; family Fabaceae; genus Arachis; species Arachis hypogaea. The sequence goes on from NC_092051.1 coordinate 12,126,917, forward strand.
TGCTCTTACTCTGGTTATGAGGATGAGCTTCTTTGGGGTGCTGCTTGGTTGCACAAGGCTACTAGGAACTCCATCTATCTTAACTACATTAAGGTTAATGGACAAACACTTGGTGCTGCAGAATCTGACAATACATTTGGGTGGGATAACAAGCATGTTGGAGCAAGAATCCTTCTCTCTAAGGAATTTCTAGTTCAGAAAGTGCAAACCCTACATGACTACAAGGGTCACGCGGACAATTTCATCTGTTCCCTCATTCCAGGAACCTCTTTCTCTTCCGCACAATACACACCAGGTGGCCTTCTATTCAAGATGAGTGATAGCAACATGCAGTATGTTACATCCACCTCCTTCCTTCTCTTAACCTATGCCAAGTACTTGACCAAATCCCACACCGTCGTCAACTGTGGCGGCACCACCGTTACTCCCAAGAGGCTCCGTGCAATAGCCAAAAAGCAGGTGGATTACTTGCTGGGAGATAATCCCTTGAAGATGTCGTACATGGTGGGGTATGGTCCAAGGTACCCAAGAAGGATACACCACCGGGGATCATCTCTGCCGTCCATTTCTGTACACCCTGGCAAGATCCAATGCTCAGCAGGGTTCGGTGTCATGAACTCACAAGCCCCCAACCCCAACGTTCTTGTTGGTGCTGTGATTGGAGGGCCGGATCTGCATGATAGGTTCCCGGATCAACGGTCAGATTATGAGCAGTCAGAGCCAGCCACTTATATCAACGCACCTCTTGTGGGTGCACTCGCTTATCTTGCACACTCATTTGGCCAACTCTGACCACACTATCTTTGGTTAACTTTCAGGGTTATGTAAAAAGTGCACAAGGTGTAAGGGGATAAAGTGCTATGGTAAGGACCAGCCTCCCTATAACCTTGAAGCACCACGTAGGGTTTGGTGTTCTATTTTACAGTTTGTTGGCGTTTACGAGTTTAGTTATTGTAGTTTCGTGTGAGAAACGCCGTTAACTTGTGGTTGTGTGATTTTCTATATTAATTAAACTCTGTTGGTATCGGTGCATTGCGATGATTTGAGATTCTGGTGTAAGACAGCGGTGTTGTTCTAATTAGTTAAAAAACCAACAAAGTACTTGAATATAAATCTCGTTTTAACTATCCTACTTGGTAGTTGTAAACAAAGTAAAGGGTATCTTGAATATATGAAGTAATTAGTTGTAAAAAACCAAGTAGATGTCTATATATCATTATTATTATTTTATGAAGGAATTTAGCATAGGGCTTATTCCTTGAAACCAGGAAATATTCCATGAATAAGGCTAGAAAGGGTAAGAAAAGTATACTGTATTAGTAGTTTAATACTAGTATATTTTGCAAATTTGCAGTAAGATGAGTAAAAGCAAGAATTGCAGTGGGTAGTGTGCAAGAGCACCCGATCAATTTATTTCTTTAGCTAGTTGCGGATAACGAGTATTTGACCGTTGAAAAGAGGGCGAAATGAAGAAAAAAAGGGGTCTTGGGAGACATGTGAACATATTGGGGAATGTGGACAACGGGGTCAAAAAGGCTGGTTCGGCTAGACCCTGTTGTGTTGTTGCAGGTGTCAGAAAGTGTAAGGCCTGCAACTCTCTTTTGAGGGAAGAGGGATAGCATGCCTCAAAAAACTGCAACAGAAAGCGTCCAATCTGATTGAGGATGGAAAGAAATTCCCCCAATGCAACTAACTGAGCAACTTCATTACATAGAACCAATGGCTGTGCTCGCCCCCACCTCAAAACGCCACAAGTCCCTTGGGCCCCCTTTGCCGTTTTCAGCCTCTTTCTACACAACTCACCTAAAAGTCTTTCTTACTTCATAAATGAAACAAACAAGGGATGGGATTGGGGTTGGGGACCATGACCGTGACCAATAAAAAGATACTCAAGTCTTCTATAACTTTGAGGCATAATTGACAACGTAGGTACCTAGTTATTATAAATATAAAATCTTTCTAAGGAAATTGCATCAGTGTAATACTGTAGTCTTTCTGAGGGCAACGAAATTCCATCATGGTGCAATTGTTGTCTTAAACTTGGAATAATCCTAAAAACTCGCAAATTTGAGCTTTCAATTATATTCGAGCTTTCACAACAGCTTGGCTAAGTGCTAAGCCACGGGGAAACGATACATCCAACAATGAGTTCCCAGAATCACCGAGACAATCAGAGCTAACATGGACAACTATCCATGGAGCTCCTACATTTTTTGCAGAACAAGATTTTACAACACAAGAAGCAGACTTATATACACTCGGTATAAGACTCTTATTGTCTGCTGTCAACACCTGGTGAAAATACAATAGCTGTTAGGACAAACCAGCTGGCTAATTTGCATCATCATCCTTTGCCAGCGGAACTGAATTTACCTGCAAAACAAGTTGCAGCGCACACAGTTGAAATTAATGCTTGTAAGAAATGATTATGTTTCTTTTAGGCTTTTAGCCATTACTAATGCTTGAAAAGTTCATAATCCGGCTTCATGATAGCAGCATTAGAACCTGGTTCTAAAACTAAGCAGCAAACAGATGCAACATAACTCACCAAATCGCGGAACTTCAGAATATAGAACATCTCAAGATATCTTCGGGTTTCACGCCTTTCTAATTTGGAGACGTGTTTCCAGAAACTATAAACTCCAGCCAAGGTCATAAGCCTTTCAGAATATATCTTCCATGTGTACCTGTTTATTGTTTCTTTAGCATAAATATCACCAGGGAAAATAAAAGGAAAACTACCTAATATTATGAAAATTGCTTACCTTTCATAAATTCTTTGAAGACCACCATCAGATATTTTATTCCAATGGCTTGGATCTTCATTGCATTTTTGGAAGAATCCAAGCAAAATCTCAGAAACTTGGTCAGGGTGATAAGGATCAATATGGAATCCTGATACACCATGTTCGATGATCTCAGCAGGACCACCATGGCAGGTAGCAAATGTGGGAAGGCCACAAGTCATGGCCTCCACAACTGTAAGACCAAAAGCTTCATAGAAAGCAGGCTGCAGTAAGAGAGGAATAGTGAGTGAGTGAGGGAGGAATGAAGCCCTGGGGATCAATGAAACAGTAGAGGTGGAGATACATTACCTGAACGAAAACACCTTTTGTGTCCGCTATGTAACGATACAGCTCACCATTACGTGCTCTATTTGTTTGGGCAGCAATCCACCGAAAATCACCATCGAGATTGTACTCTTTTATGAGACCATGCATCTTCTCAATTTCTGATATTTCTTCTCTGTCCCTTGACTTTTTCACATCAATATAACCAGCAACCACCACAAGGTTCACCAATTCCCTCAATTTGTTGTTCTTAGCAAAGCTTTCTACCAAGCCAGAGATGTTTTTTACTCTGTCTAGCCTTGCCATGGAGAAGATTATAGGCTTTGACTTGTCTTTCAGCGTGCCACTACCACACAGTGACGAAGATAAACTTATTAACTGAGGTAGTCGCAGTCATATCTGATGAATCTAACATGCTTTTTCAAAAAAAAGTAGTAGGAAAAAAAAAGATGCACATATTCTATCAATTCTGAGAAATAACAATATTTGCAACATGGGATTTCGAACAAGACAACGGCATTGATTATCTACAGTTGAAACAAGTAACAGCAGAGATTGGATCCATGAATTCAGGACAAGCAATGACTTGGCTAACAGATCATATACTTAAAACAGAACTTTTTGCGTAATGCATGACAAGACAACTAGTCCTTCATTTCAATTACGTTGGAGATATAGATTATTGTAGGAGTAGAGCCAAATTAAAATTTTAAGCTATTCGACTACACTCACATGTGCTCATCAGTCTGCTCAGGATCAAATAATAGCTTTTCAATGGAACCATGCAGAGATGTTAATCTTTTCTGTTTGTCGGAGTAGGGGAAATAGATTGACATGTCTGCTCCAGGAGAGACAATATTGAACTTGGGATCAAACACATCAATGCCATGGACAACCCTATAGAGTCCAGGAAGAGTAAAAGCAGTGTGGCTCTCATACTGGCCAACAGTATTCTTCCTGAAATATAAAAAGCAAGTAAAGTAAAAGACATGAGGTTGCATTAGCAAAACTACAAAACAATAAATAAGAAGTGATTAGTAATAAGACTTCGAAATAAATTTAAATTAGAACTATGATTAGGTACTTGATCACAAGAAATATAGATCACAAGAAATTATGTTTCAAAAATCGTAAGTACACTATATCTCATGAACAGTATACTTACGTCCCCGCAATCTCTTGGTATGTACTAGTGATGATAAAATCTGCATTATTCATAGCTATTAAGTCAGCAGTGAACTGACATGAAAAATGATATTTATCCTCAAATTTCTTCCAATATATATCTGAATCTGGATATTTTGTCTTCTCCAGCGCATGCGCAATTGTGCACTACACATATGAACGTTAAATATATTAAGTTGCATTATCGGCACGAGACTTGAGCTTTCACATTTGTATGGAAAAATTAAGATGACAGAGAACAGGAAAGAACCTGGGTAACTCCCATCTTATAAGCCAATAAAGATGCAACAAGGTTCCCATCACTGTAGTTTCCAATGATGAAATCTGGATAACCTTGTAACTCAGCAGCAATTTCACTGGCAACATCCTGTTAATAGTTAATACACAAAACCATAAAATGTTAAATGGAAACGGTAGACCATATAGTATGTGCTAGAACTCAGAAGCTAGGAAATTGTTAACTCATAATTTCTAGTTCCTAATAATTGTTCATAATCAGGTGAATTATTCAAGCTATAGATTTTGCACATTTACCTCTGCATAAGTCTCAAGATATGGCCAGACATCAAACCTCGAGATCCATTTCTTGAGGGTTCCTTTATCAGATCTGAATGGAACTCGCAAAATATGAGTGTACTCAGTACCACTGACTCTTTCTAGCCGCTGGTTGCATGTTGTACCCTTTGCATCAGGTATCAACCTGGTAACCTTTAGAATTGCAGAGGATTTTTAATTTAGTATGAATATAAAAAAAATATTCTTTTTAGGAGGAAAAAAAATCAACTACAAAACAACCCAGCCAAATATGTAGAGAGCTGACCCAAGAAGTTACACTTACAATCAAAATTCTAGGAGTAAAATCAAGTCCTTGCTTCTGGATCCGAAGGAGCATCTCATTCTCAAGGGCACGGACTTGATCTAGTATATAAACAACCTGCAGATACAAGCCTTTCATGTAGGATCATATATATAACTCAAACAATGCAAGAGGCAAAAGTGTGGAAATGAGGACACTGAACAATGTAGAATCTCTAGCTTAACTTTTCTTATGCCAAATAAGATATATTAATAATAAATAAGAATACCTGTCCTCCCGTGTCAGGCAAACCCAGGACATTGGCTTGGCCAAAGTAGCCATGAGGAGATAATATAACAACATTAAACACCATAGGCACTCTCCCAAGAAAAGTCTCTAGTATAGAAGGATCAGGAGCCTGGAGAATATCCAATAGCAAATGCATGTTCTCTAATACACGTTCAGCAGTGTCACCCCAACCCCTCTCAAAACCCATTCCTTGTAACCTACACTCAAAGAAAGAGTTAAATGAAATTTTTTTCACATTGTTCATGCGGTAAGAGAAAACTGTAAATTGATTGTTGAAGAATAGCTTACACATATTCAAACTCGGAATAAAGTGTTTCAGGTGCAAGCTTAGAAAGATACTCCTCAGCCTTGGCCAGAGCAGATTGAAGTTTGGAAATGCTTTGTATACGGTCATTTAACATCAGTGCCTACCATGATAATGAAGCAGAAAAAGATCAGAATCTAAATCCATATATTCCTCATACCTAAACAAAATTGCAAAATAGAAATGTGCATCGAGTACTCTGCTAAGAGGATGCATTTTCACCTAGAGAGAGAGAAAAGGGAGAGAGAGAAGGGGGGGGGGGGGGACTACCATTTTGAAACCATAACTATTGTCATCTTAGTATCAACTACTTAAGGTCAACTATTAAGTAGAAAGTGCATAGCATGGCAAACTTACATGGCCTTTATACTTGTGAACACGTAGGAATTCAAGCAAGGGCTCCAAGGAATCTTTGTTGCGAAACATACTTGAAGAAAGGTGGCGATTGAGAAATTGGACACCATTGCCAATGGATGATGAACGAGTGGGGCGTGGAAATGATGCATTAAATGGTTCAAAATCAAGCTCCAGCACAAAATTATCGTTAATCCTAAAGCAAAATATAAAAAAATAATAGTCATCATCACAACAGCAATTAAATTACAGAAACTTTCAGTGCATTTAAAGAAAAAAAAAAAAGCTAAGCAGTAGATTCCATACTGTCCATCTACAAGTTCTTCCTTGAAGCTGAGATATTCAGAAACACTCAATTGCTCCACACTGAGTTCAAATATATTAACACGGACATATTCCCACACACCAGGTCTTGGACGAACTGCTATGGCCACAAAGGGAGGCAAAACTATGGCTTCCTGTCACAGATATAACGCTTCAATTTTTCATATACTATTTGAATCTACATATGTGAAGTAAACTAAAACCAGCAATACTATTTAGTGATATTATTCCCTTTCCAAATTGTATGACAATGCTAGGATGACAGCATAAAAAGCTGTTAGCAAATCCAAATGAAATTCATACCTAACAACAACTTTCAATGCAGTTAATTTAATTGTTACCTAGAGTTTATCAAGGTAAATAAGTTTGTTTAGCTGGGTCTAGCATCATGATACAATAGTAATACAGGGTCCAAAGCATTTTTCTATTTTGTAAATGTGAGACATGAAAACATAACATACGGAGAGATTAAAACAAGGGTATAAAAGGAAGTATCATTTAATGAAAGGGATAAAGTGACCTGTGCAGACTTGATGATTTCGCCAAAGGGACCATTTTTAAGCTCCACTGTAGATTGATCCTCACCAAGGATATTTTCAAGCTCATCGATCAAACTATGAGGTTGCAAAATCCCTTTCCCCTGAGCCACATACCTGTCAAAGCAAGAACCATAAATGACAGAGCTACGAATAGTAAGAGGAAACAGGGCGGTGCATAAAGTATGAATCAAATAAGAAAAGTGAAAAGAAATGGGAGGAACCTGGAGAGGAGAGAAACGAGTTCGTTGCGGTGAGCAGAGAGAGTGTCTTGAACTCTGTCTCTGATGCTGGGAACTCGACCGAGCTTAGGTTGATTCGGCATGATGTGGTGGTGATGATGATGATGATGATGATGACGACGACGATGATGAGTGATTGACGGTGTGTTCGTTCGTTCTGAACTGTAGAACTTTCAAGGGAATTTAGACAAAAGAACAAATTAGAATTTGGAATATGGAATAATGGATTGTGGAAGCAGAAAAGCAAGAAAGAATGGTAATCTGCGACGTGTTGGTTTCAGCTGGGTTTATATCGTAAGAGGAGAATCGTATTCATAGAGAGAGAGAGACAAGGTGGTGTACGTGGCGCCCCTTCATTTATTAACATCTTCGTAAGAGAGAGAAAAAGAATAAAGAAAAATATAATAACTGATTAATATTAATTATTTCATATTTTTTAACTATAATTTTTTGTATAAAAATATTTTTATAGAATGAAATTAAATATATTAGAGTCCTTATTTTTTTATCAATTATTTTTATATAATATAATAAATATATAAAAGGTTTATGATTTGTAGAGAATATAACGTGGAAGTATTAAATTTAAGTTTTAGCCATAATTATTTTCAATAAATATTAAATTTAATCTTTAATTAAAAATAAAAATGATTTTAATTTGATATATTAATTTTTTTTGCGGGCAAAATGACGTCCTGCACTCCTGCTTTTCGAAAAAAAAATTAATTATTTTTTGTTCTCATTCTTATATATATACTTAAATTTAATTTTATATAATATAATATTTCATACGTCTCTCACTCTATCGCGATAATTCGTGCTTCTAGTACTTGGTGGAGCCCGATGTTGACGTTTTTTATGTTGTTTGTGATAATGACTTAATGAGAGGATAAATTTCTTATGGAATTCAATAACAAAATCTCTGCGTTCAAGATTTTTGGAAAATAAAATATAGTTTAATTTTTGTCTATAGTGATATTATTATTTTTTATTTAATTAATAATTTATGATATTTTTTATTTTAAAATTTTAAATAATTAATCTTAATTAATAAAGATTAAAATTTACAAATATTCAAATTTTTCACATGATATTTTTTAATTTGATAAATCAAAAATTAATTTATCATGATTTTATTTTTTTATTATTAACTAATAAATTACTACATGTATAAATCGCAATTTGAACATTTGATATTTGTCGAATAGATGAACTAATTCGTCAACTTGCACAATTTTAATATATATTTTATATTAAAATAAAAATATATATTTTTAATTTTTTAATTATTTAATAAAATATAATTTTTTATTATTTAATATTTTTATTTTAATTAAAAAATATTAAATAAAATATCACACTATCAAATAAAAAAAATAATTGAGAGTTCATTCTCTTTTTAAACTTTAACATAGAGGTATATAGTCTTACTTTAAGCTGGTGCCTAGAAAATTGTCACTTTCAAAAAGATTAAAAAAAAATTGTCTTTAACAAATGGATGAGAATGGGACTATTTTACTTAAATCAAATTTCTGTATCAACTATAGTCAAATAGATCATGTTACTAATACGAAGGTATATTCTATACATCTGCTAAATAAACATTTGTTTTAAAATACTTGGCCAGTGCATCAATAAACCCATCGAATAGACACTTCACAGACAAAAAATAAAAAAATAAAAAAATATTGGAGATAAATAACGAAAACATCCTTAACCTTGGCCGGCGACCTCTTGCATTATGGATAAGAATTCCATTAGCTGTAGTTGTCGACTTGTTAGCAAAAAAAATGTTTTAATTGAGAGATAATTTATAGTTCATAATATAATATTATAGTTTTACACTAAAAGTTCTAGAATTTAAACGGGATAACAAATTCCCTTTCTGATTGTTGAAAAGGTGAGTTTAAGGGAGGAGAAGAAGATGAACTTCGCACAACTTTCAACAAACAAAAGAGAGCGTGTAATTCATGTTTCTATTATCTTGAGTTTTTCATTACAAAATGTATAAAAGTTAATTATATAAGATGTTTTCATCTTACAAGGTCCAGCTTAGTTGTTTAACTAACTGAACAGTCACCAAACTTTTTTTTTTTTTTAAGTAAAGAGTTCAACACAATAAGGTAAATTAAGACAGTACAAACAGAGTAAACAGAAATCAAAATCAATCTATAGTCATTTCCGACATTGTCATTAATAACTATTAAGATCAACTCTATTTCACTCTTTGTAACTCATGAACGACCTATTAATGACATCCGCAAATTCCACCTCTTGATTCCTGAAGATTTCGTTGTTCCTTTTCATCCATATGTGCCAAATGATAGCAAAGAATCTAATTAACCACCTATTTCGCTCTTCCTTTCTTACAGTCACTGTTGTCCAACTTTCAAAGTGTTGCTTAATAGTCTCTGGGATAGCCCACAATCTACCATAGTCAAACAGCCAGACACACCACACTTGCCAAGTAAACTGACAACGAAGAAACAAGTGGTGAAAATTCTCAACATCCTCTTTACATAAAACACACACACTATCATGCTGATCAATAACGCCTAACCTACTTAATTTCTCCTTAGTATTGACTGTACCAACTAATAAGATTTTCTACATATCTATTAAACAAATTATTCTACATGTATAGTTAACTGATATATCAACTCAAGTAACATCTCCTCTCAAGTCAGAATCATTTTCACTTAGCATTCTAAACTTGTTATAATATTTCTAAAACATATTAAGAGTTAGTACTTTAGTCAATATGTTAGCTGTTTGATTTATTGTAGAAATTAGTGACAATTTTATCACTTGTTCTTGTCATTTATCTCTAACAATATAGCAATCTATTTCTATACGTTTCGTTCTTTTGTAAAACACAGAATTTGCTGCAACATGCAATGTTAATTAACTTTCGCAGTAAATAGCAATTGGTTTCTCTAATTTGATCTGCAAATCCTCCAAAATGTATGTAATTCATTGTGCCTCATGAGTTGCCATAGCCAAAGCTCTATATCTTGTCTCACATGATAAAACTGCGACTGTATTTTGCTTCTTACTTTTTCATGACATGATTGATGTTCCCATGAAGAAATAATACCTAGATGTTGATCTTCTTGTGTCTGAACATACTCCCTAATTGCTATCCGAAAAATCACATGGCTCTAAATCTGTCTGATACAAATATTAGGTCCAATGCAGGATCTGCCTTTAAATATCAGAGCACTCTTATAGCAGCCTCCAAGTACTTGTCAGTAGCACAATCTAAAAATTGGCTTAATCTCCCTACTGCATAATTTATATCTCGTTGTATGTTTGTTAAGTAGAGTAATCTCCCTCCTCGGGCCATTCTCGCTCTCTCCTCTTCGGTTCTTGTATGAACTGCAAAAACTCAGACAGCTTGCCCTCCCAAATGGCCTGCTCCAAAGCATCCTTCAGATCAAATCAGACCTGAATTTTGTGGCCAAAACCCTTGTGATAGTCACAGTACAGACTTTTGTTTCCACCTGTCCTATCTTTCAGCTACCGAGATTTCGACAGTATGTTTTTATCTGCGATTTGTTGGTAAACTTCCACAATAAATGCCGTGAGAGAGTTATAGTTAGTAAATTTGCCCACCTGGGAGAATGACTTAAATGGCTTCCCTGAGGTTTTCTCTTTCGGCATTTCGTTTGGCTTTTTCGTAGCCGGTGGGTTGGGTGGCTGCCGCTTAATGGCGGTCACTACTTGACTAACTTCTTCATCGTTGATATACTCCCTTGCCACATTTTGAATTTCTTGTATAGTCCAGACAGATTTAGTAGTGAGATGATTCCTAAAGTCCTCATTCAACAGGTTGTTTGTTAGAAATAGGCTTGCTACCGAGTCCGTCAAGCCATCAATTTCCAGACATTCATCATTGAACCGATCGAGGAACTTCCTCGTCGGCTCGCCAGCATAGGGGTGCACATGGGTCGGGTGAAGCCGGGTTTGATGTGACCCAGACCCGACCCGAAATATACACCGGGTCTATTTATTAGACCCGAACCCGACCCTAAACCCAATGAAACCAATACATTTTCGGGCCACAATTATACCAGGTGAAAATCGGGTAAAAATCGGGCCGTTAACATTACATTACGTTGATACTTTCTTGTAAGCTAGCATGTAAAAATATCCAAATTTCCAAGACTCCAACCATTATTTAACATGGTAAAATTCACTTAGAAAAATATAACAAGAACCAACCCTTCTTTAAAATTAAAGCATAACCACAATCAATACTAAAGCAAAACCACAATCAATACTAATATTGTCTAATAATACTAAATATTTAAATCAATACAAATAACACAATATTATGCATTAGTCTAAAGCAGTGGCGGAACTTGACATAAAATTTTGGGGGGCTAAATAGAAAATAATTGTCAAAATGTTTTTGATATACCCCATTTAAGATAAGCTCGTCTAATCTCATCTCTCTGGTTTGGGTGATATTGCCAAATTTAAAGCCGTTTTTCAAGATTTCGTTCCAAAAAGTTAAGATTAAAGTCATCAGATGTAACTTTTTGAACTTTTGAAGGTTATATCTCACTTTCTTCATAATTCATTAAAGTAGAAGAACTATCTACAGGTGCTGATATTGTAAAAGTTATATGTTCTCCTTCTTAAATATTAGCCTTCCTCTTAAAAAATGTATCAATTCTTTGATTTTTCATTATTATTTTATATAAAAATTTGAATATATATCCTGTAAAATATGTAAAGAAGAAGTTAGAAGGACAAATATTAAAATTTATAATATTTATTGAATTTTTTTTTCAATTTATACCAATACAATAATATTAATACTTATTGAATATTTTATTATTTTTTATCATATAAAAAATTAAATTAAATAAATAAAAAATATTTAATTTTTTATATTTGAACTTAAAGATAGAGAGATTGTTGTTTATTGAACTTATTAGATACTTTAAGTCATAGTAAAGTATTTTAAGTCAATTGAACTATTTTTTATCTTTTGAAAAAATACTACTAAGTTTTTTATAAAAAGTTTGGAGGGCCATGGCCCCCCTTGTCTGAACTAAGCTCCGCCACTGGACTCTAAAGTCTTATGCATTCTAAATATAAAACCTTAACTTATAGTCTTATAATGACTAATAACACAAAATATTAAGATTTACAATACTTAAATTCCACATAAGAATAGCCATGATCCATCACTAATAACACAAAATATTAATTGTGTATGATGACCGGGCCACCGGGCCGACTTCGGGTGACCCGAGCTATGGCCCGGACCCGACCCGAAATAATGACCGGGTCTATTTTTGAGACCCTTACCCGACCCTAAACCCGATGAAATCACACCAAATTAGCCCCTAAAGTGTTCGGGACCGGGCCGGGCCGGGTCTGTGCACCCCTACGCCAACACGTTGTGTGACCCCCAACAAGTTGATCGGGTGCTTGGCTTTGGCTATCCGTGTGGTGAACAGCGCTAAGAACCTCTGTGAGATGTCCGCGAAGACCGTAATAGACTCTTGCGGTAGCGCGTTAAATCACCGTATCGCTGGACTTGCCAGGGTTACTGGGAAAGCCCGACACCAGACAGCGTCACCGACACCCTCCAGGTTCATTCTGGCCTCAAAGGCCGTCAGATGTTCCTGGGAATTTTTCGTCCCGTCATACCTCGTGTTCGTAGGCTTGTATAAGTTTTTCGGTAGCTGGACCTTGAGGATCGAAGGGTGGAAAGGGGTTGCACCCATAATGATGGGGTCCCATCATTTCTTTCCACTGTCTCTCCTGGTCTCCCCACGGTTTTTCGATCTATTGTGGGTGTAGGAGTGAGATCGAGCATCAGCTTGTCTTCGTTCGTTGTTCCTCCTAGGAATCCTTCCACGGTCTTCTGACCTCTTGGTCAGAGAGCGGGTGCGAGACAAACTCGGACAAGAGTCTTTGCTGTGCTTGGGACGGTAGCGGTCACTCGCTGCTAGCTCTCTTTCCAAGTTTTGCACTTAGTATTGGAGTCCCTGCATGATCTTTGAGTTGTCATCGCCTGTACCACCAAACGGGCGTCCCTCGGGAGATTTGGAGGGGGTCGTCCCGACGGCACGGTGGTCTCGAGCATTCTTGAGAAGAGGCTGCGGAGCTTACCCTACTTCTCAAGCGGGCTCCCCCCTCCTCTCGTACTTCCTCTATGTGAGGAAAGAGCTACATACTCTCGCCAGGTCCCCACAAACGGCACCAATGTTCGGTTGCTCGGGTAAATGTTGGATCGAGTGAGGTCAAGATTGGAGCAATGAGGTGTAAGGATCTGGACCTAAGCGCGAGTTTCAAGGAGAGACTATTGTCCGAATCATCGATGGATTGACGGGTGAGGCCACCTACAAGGACACTCTGATGCTTAAGTTTGCGTCCGTACTAAGAGGCGGCCAATTAGATTAAGAAAGGGGACGTATCTCTGGGGAAATCCCTCCCCATTTATAGTCTGTATTCAGGTGGACCCTTTATCTTGGACCCATTTTTTTTTTTGAAGCTTCTGCCAAATATTCAGATTTCCCGTAAAATATGAAGTGAGGTGCGGGTCATCTGTGTACGGGTCGAGTACCCGTCGGGTCATCGGTCTGTGGAATGGACCTCCGACCCTTGTTGGACTCGGCCGAAACAAAAAACATTATGTAAAAAGAGAGAGAACAAATAAAATAGTCATTAACTACCAAAAAAATAAAAAAATAGAGTCATTCCTTAAAGCAACTAAAGTTTACATAAATTGAATAAAAGACAAATACCACATTAGGTCATCAAACCAAACCCATAGAAAACGGCAATTGTTCATTATGTGTCTATTGTATGTTCTTTAGCCATCAAGAGCAATGAGTTATCCAATAAACAATCCGAAAAGCAAAACTAAAAAAATCCTTTACATCTTATCCTTACTTTTGAGAAACATTGTGCTCGTTTTATTGGTTTCTTTGGTTCATGATTACCAATAGACATCATAGAATCAATTTGATAGCACGGGTATGCACTATATGGGGCAAGCACCAAGAATTTGACTTGAATTTGGCTTTCTTTGATCTCATTAATTAGCATACTGAATCCAACTACTACTGTTCCGTGATGTGCTGCTTCTGGTATATTCTCCACGATCTTATCCATTTTGCTTTGGTATATATGCCCATCGTTGTTTCAACTTGGCAACTCTCTGTGCCACAATTGTTTAATATGACTCCATGCTACTAGGCTACTAGCTACACTTGTTTTTTTAATTTTAAAAGAGTAAAGTATTATTTTTGTCCTTAATGTTTGAGGTAAATTTTAAAGTTGTCTTTGACGTTTCAATCATTCTATTTAAGTTACTAATGTTTTAAAATTGACTCAATGTTGTCCTCCCATTAGGATCCGTTAACAAAATTGAGACAATTTTAAATATTTTTGAAACGTTAGGGATTTAAATATGACGATTAAAATGTTAGGCCATTTGTTTTTGGAGATAAGACACCGAGACATGGAAAATGTATTTGGAAGTAGAGACATGGACACAGAACACATTGTCTCCAAGACAATTTTTTATATTTTTGTATTCACTCTTTTACGAAGGATAATGATGGACACGGAATTTGAAAGAGTGGACATAAACTTTTTTATAAATTTTATTTTCCTTTTTGTCCATAGATATTTTTTATTATTCTACTATTATCCCTTCTTATTTTTCCTATAATTAGTCTTAAAACTTTTGAAAAATAAATATTATTAAAGGTAAAATTGATCTTTTAAAATGCTAAAAAATAATTTATAAGTTGTAATTAATTTTATATAATTTAAAAAAATCAATTTTTAGATAAAAAATAGTTTTCTAAATAAAAATATATTTTTACGTGCAAAAACTATTTTTTTTTCATGTAAAAACAAATTATTTTTTAAAACTGATTTTTTATTTAAAATTAATTTAGCTTATTAACCTAAACAAATTTTTTTATTAATCAAACTCAAATCTTTTTTTTTTATTAATCTTAACAATATATATTCCTACATATTAATAATAAATTTAAAAATAAAATAAATATATTTATAATTTTTATTTTAATATAAATACTATTATATTTTTTTTATTAAAATTTTTGGTCTCTTCAAACATTTTTTCAAGTTTCGTCTGTACTCCTACGTACTCTCATTCTCTATTAAATTAGTTTGTACTTGATATAGAAAATTTGGAATCATATGGTTATTTTAGTCATTTTATATAATATTTTAATCTTGTCCATGTGTATCCAAACATAATACTGGACATTACATTAGGTAGCGTTTGTTTTGAGGTACTGAGACAGAGACTGAGAGACTGAGACTCAGTATCGTGTTTGTTAGTTCAGAGACTGGTACTAAAATTTCTGTCTCTGTCTCTAAAATTTCAGTATTTTAGTACCTCCAAAAAGTAGGAACACAGGGGACTGAAATTTTTAGAGATGGAGACTGAAACTTTAATAACATTTTATACCTAAAATACTTTCATTTCAATTAATTAATTCCAATTTTACCCTTTGTGCAAATTAAATTAGAGTTTTATTCTTGTTTCAATTCCTGTCTCCCATTTTACACCAAACAGAATACTGAGATTTATTTCAATCCCTGTCTCTTAGTCTCTGTCTCTCAGTCTCAGTCTTTCCGTCTCTGTCTCTCCACCAAACGCTACTGTACATCATATCCAAACACAATATACAAACAATAACTTTTAGTGTCTCTGTCCTATTGTTTCTGTCTCAATGTCAGTCTTGTCTTTGAAAACAAACACATCCTTAGGACAACTTTAAAATTTATCCCAAACATTGGGGATAAAAATGATACTTTACTCATCTTAAAATAATCAACATCCTAGGAATGAGCAAGTAGACTATTAATATTGTGAACAAAGATACAAGAGAAAAGAAAAAGGAAAGCAGCAAAAATCAAAGAGAAATAAAAATTTGGTTTTTAAATATGATTAAGCACCTAATTTTTTTTCATAAAGTCTATAATAGTACAATGTTATTAGCTTCTTTTTAATCAGATCAAAACAAATTTAGCTGCTTTAATTCAACATTTATTTTATAGAAATTTTCTTTTTATTATCATCTAACACTTTCTAATCATTAGTTAGAAAGAATACCAATTTTGCAGATGATATTTTTGAACTAAACCTCCTAAAGCATGATTAACCCCTTGAAAATATTAAAGAATTCAACTCTCAATATACTAATTTTCTCAATAAATTACCATCACAATTTCTAATAAGACATTTAAATTCAACTCTTCCAACATCTTTAAAAATACTTCCATCACAATTTAATTTGACAAATCTAATTCCAAAGGCGTGCACACATACAAAGGAGTTGAACACAAAGCAAGAAAAATAACATACATAATTAGTTAATTTTCTTACTTCTCTTATATTGACTTAGAATTGTTAGCTATGTAACTTATTATTATTATTATTAATGGCCTATCTTTCTTTATAGTATTTTTTGTCAATTTTTTTTGTTGTTGAACAGCAATGAAAAAAAGAAAAAGACAGGAGAGAAAAAAACAAAGAAAGAAACGAGCCAAGATGCAGAGTATTATCCACGCTCTGACAATAGCAATAGAATCCCTGCAGCAGGAGGCTGAAACCACACAAAATCTTCCTCAATCCTCATTCGCAGGAGACCCTCTCTTGGCCAACCAATCGGCAACTCCATTAGATAACCTCAAAACGCACCTCCCAACGTCTCCTCAACTTCCACTCAAAGACCCGTTTGCCACTCTCACTTGTTAACCAACATCTAAACTTATTTTAAATTTTTAATCAGTCAAAGTATGTGCAAAAGGAATCAATTTGTGTTGGACTAATCACTCTGTGTGTTAAAGGAAGTGTTTAGAGTTAAAATTGTATTGTATATATAATAATTTATTAAAAAAAAAATTAGGGATCAACAATTTTATTAAATTTTAGTCAAGCATGTAACAGTAAAAAAAAAAAATCTTATATTATTGAATAAAATTTTACACCATTAAAATATCACTAATGACTACTTAATTATTACAAATCCAAAAATCTGACCAGCACTCCTCATTTATTAACCCAATTTCGAATTATGCATATAACCATCTATTAATTCATTACAAAATCTTTTTTTGTTCGGACCAGGCCAGATAAGGACCGGACCATGGCACAACCCGCTTTGGAACCGACCCGACATACCACAATCGAAGGAAACCATACACTCTGGACTAGGTATTCGATGTCGCTGCCTCTTCACCGCCGGTTGCTGTGGCTTGTCCCTGGCGTAGCAGACGCAGATCCTTAAATAGAATTTGGATCCGCCAGTGAAGGGATAACGTTGGGAAACCGAAGTATATGGAGAAGTTAGGAGGTTCGTGTTTTTTTTTTTTTTTTTTTTGGTCACGTAAAGTTGGGGTGTTCTAAAATGCTGTTTTATTTGATTGGAAAACGAAAATGAATAGAGAAAGAAGGTGAAAGGGCTCAAGTCATTCGGCTATTGGAAGTGTACGGGTGCGTGTGGCAACTGGTTGGGGTGGGCTGAACCAATTGGGCCGATAATTGGCCGGGATCTGAAACCTTTGGATTCCGTTTAAGGTTTTGGTCTACAGAGAGGGACCCATAAAGCCTATAAACAAAAATTGAGACAAATGAAGCCCCACAAAGCAGTCCTTTTTCTGACCGAAAACTAACAGCCCTTTATAAATCCTAGTACCCGATTTTTTGTTTGACAGGAAAGTAGATTGATTTCATTGGTTGAGACTTGAGAGGAAATATATATAGCAGTGCTAGAATACCAAAATAAAAAAATATCTAGCAGTGCTAGATTGACTAGTACCCGAAGTTATTAACTATCAAAACAACAAAATAAAAGAATATTATTAATTATTTTCCGATGTATGTATATTGTATCTATATACAAGATGTATGCTAAAGTACAGATCACCTAAAATGAGCTCCCCAGAGAAATAACCGCTACAGTGATGGTGTAGAGTTTTTTAATTTTGATATGGGAAAGGTGCTGGTGTTTCGCAGCGTTATGGGGTTTTGGGGTGTTTGACGGAGCTGTGACGGCGTTGATAAAAAAATCGGTGGCACCGATGGGTGGGACGGAAATCGGTGGGACCGATTACTGCACTCTTAGCTAACGTCTTCCAGCACCCACAAATCGGTGGCACCGATTTAATACCCCTTAGCCTCTCCCTCACACAAATCGGTGGCACCGATTCCTTCCTCCTCAAATCGGTGCCTCCGATTTCTTCCCCCAAAATTCCAAAAAAGCAACGCCGTCATAATAGTGTAAATCACCCGTAATCATCATATCCCATCATAACTCACACCCCAAATCATATCTAAAAATATTCATTTAATCATTTCTCTCATTGCCTTAGCTTGGAAGATCAAAGTATCAAACACAAGCCGAAATGCCAATTTCGAATCTCTGCATAAAGTCTGTCATCATTTTACACTTTTGTTCTTTATGACTTTATCACACATTAACACCATCTAATGATTGAATAAAGTTTTCGATACTGCAATTTTTTTTTTTAATTTGGTTTTTTAAATCTCGGAATCATTAATGTCGCTAGGAAGTTTTCTTTGGGATCTTGATCCTGTCTCAGAGTGCTCACTTGTTTGTCACTGTACATTTGTACCACTACCTACCTAACACATGCTGCTTCCATATTTTTGTTAATCTTTTTCAAACACTAATTTAAGAGTCATTTATTCTTTCTTCTTCTTCGTTTTTGGGCTTGAAATCAGATTAAATTATTATAAAAATTCAAATATTAATGTAACAATTATTATTATTTGATAGAAACTGTATCAGCCATTATTTTTAAACGTGTTATTCTAGTGATTTATTTAAAGTATTTTAAATTCATAAAACAGCTAATAAATAAATAATATGCACCTAAAAAATACTGACAGCTTGTAACAAATGAAGGGATCTATCCCTCACCATGGCATATGCTTTTCTTTTCCCCTCACATCACAATGTCACATATTGATGTGGGCATGGATTAGGTTACGAACTTCAAACGGTTATATGCGTTTGGTGTTTCATTTAAAAAGGTCTAAGATTATTATTTGAAAGAAAATTGTGATTTGAATTATAAAGTCATATCATTAGTTGAACATGTATATTTCGTTTACTTTTTATTTTTCTTTACTGAAGATAGATCATTTAATGATTGATGAAATGAATCATACAATAATCTAGCAGATAACTAACAAGAATATTAAACGGATTAAACCCAACGCGTTGTAACAAAACATGCCTCTGGAGAAGTTTATATATGATTCTTTGTTGATTGATTATATGTTATCTAATAAATATATGTAATAAAAATATAAAATTAGTTAAGAGACTAATAGTATATTTTATTTCTTGATAAATGGTAATTTTTTTTTACAATAGAATTTCTCGTTTCTTAAACCAAATTAAGTATTAAACATTTTAATTATGTTATGTGCACATACAATATTTATTGCAGATAAAAGTACATATTTAATATTTCATAAGTTTTGTATAATTATATTATTATAAATAAATTTGATTATTTGTCTAATATATTTATTATTTATCCGTTGCAAATTTGATTATTTTGACAAAACATGTAAAAATAATAGGGTAAAAAACTCAAATATACCAAGGAGAGCTCAAAATTACCAAAATCAGCCAAACCAGAAATCCATACGTAAATCAACCAGGACGAATTATTATATAATTCGAATCAATAAGATTCGAATTATACTCTCAAGTAATTCGAATTTATATAATTCGAATTATCCCCATGCAACAAATGAACGTAATTCGAATCAATATGATTCGAATTATAGATATCCAAAAAATCATGTAATTCGAATCAATACGTATCGAATTAAAATAACCTATTTCGAATTTAGTTAATTCGAATTACTAGGAGAAGTTCACTTTAGAGAGGTTCGAATCTAGTTGATTCGAATTAGGGTTAAAACGGATTTCCATAGTAATTCGAATCAAGTTGATTCGAATTACAACTGTTTCGGCTATAAAAGGAGTTCGAACCAAGTTCATTCGAATCAGTTTCTCTTTCTCTAACCCCACCAAATCCCAGAGAAAACGACCAACCTTTCGTACGAGTAAGAGCAGAGCGCCTTTTTTTGTCGATGGGGGACGATCCGGGAAGGATTTATCGTTTGGATGGAGTTGCTCATATCGCCGGTGTGATCAACGACGAGGTTAGTGGTTTATGAAAGCGTTTTATGATAACGGTATTTGTTAATGGTTTTTGATAATGGTTTATGTTACTGTTAGTGGTTTAGGATAGTGGTTTAGGATAGTGGTGCAGGCTAGTGGTTTATTGTTAATGGTTTTTTATAGCGGTTTATTTTAGTGTTAGCGGTTTAAGCAAGCGGTTTAGGCCAGTGGTTTTTGTTAGTGGTATTTGAAATTGGTTTTTGTAAGCGGTTTGTGCTAATTGTTTTGGATAGTGGTTTTAGTGATGGTTAGCGGTTTAGGGGGGTGGTTTGAGTTGGTGGTGTATGGTAGTGGGTTTTGTTAATGGTTTTTTATAGCGGTTTATTTTAGTGTTAGCGGTTTAACTAAGCAGTTTAGCGGTTTAGCGGTTAACGGTAGTGGTTTATGATAAATGTGATCATGCATCTGTTTTTGTTAATGGTATTTGCACTAGGTTTGAGTGAGCGGTTTGTGTATAAAATGTTGGTCGTTTGTTTCATATATCTTTTACACATCACGATTTATTTTCTGGTTCCTTATGAAACATATTGTATATGTTAGTGGGTTGTGCATCTGTTCTAATTATGCGGTTTATGTACTGGCCAGCCTCGTCGTTGCATCTCCAGCGTTAGGCGGCAGCAGGGGATGCGTCTTGATGAGAGGTACGTTCCGTACCTGCAGATGGCCGGATTGTACCATCTTGCGAGACTGAATGACAGATGGTTCCGACTAGACGAGCCCCTAGTCAGCGCATTCGTCGAGAGGTGGCGGCCTGAGACGCACACCTTCCACATGCCGTTCGGAGAGTGCACCATCACGCTTCAGGACGTCGCATACCAGCTGGGGTTGCCAGTGGACGGAGATTACGTTCGGAGAGTGCACCATTACGCTTCAGGAGCGTGCGGAGCACATTCTACAGTTTGACATCGTCCCCGACCCCGGTCCGTCACACGATTTCTTGACATGGTGGTATCAGCACGGAAAGAGGTTTTTGTCGCCGGAGATGTTATTGGGGGATCCGAGAGGTATTCCTATTCCAGATGAGGCTACGCAGAGGGGTGCAGGTCGACTTCCAGATATGGACCGGGTCGAGGACGTTCCCGACCGACGTCGTATTGAGCGGAGAGCACGAGTTGGGACACGTCGTAGCCAGCGGGAGTGGGTCGGGGTGGATCTTGCTATGGATGACGTCGACCCCCCAGTTAGGGGTGGGGGGAGAGTTCGTGGTCGTGGAGGCAGGAGGAGAGTGGGTGCTGCTAGAGAGGGTGCCCAGATGCCTATGGGAGGTGATGTTGCGGGGGTTGATAGGGCCCATCAGGGCGGGCATGAGGGTGGATCGCGTGGATCTGGTATGGGAGATCGGACGACTCACACTGATGCTGGGCTTGGTGGTGGAGGTCTTGGAGATTACTTCGTAGGTGTTCCCGGTGATGATCATACCCTGCAGGAGAGTACTCCATGGGTTAGTCCGGGCTCGATGTTTGGAGACTTGCTTGCTAGTGATGGCATTGTGGCCGAGTTTGGTGGACCGCATTTCCTTGATGATATCCGGACCATCATGCAGGAGGATGAGGCTGCAGCCGGACGGGTTCAGACGACAGGGACACAGGCACCCCTGGATGTAGATCTGAACGAGCCTGCCACGGCAGCTCCCCCGCATCCTTTTGCCATGGGTGGGACCCCAGCATCGGCCCAGACTATTGGGTCACGTTCAGTTGCCGGCCCGTCATCATCCAGACCCGTGCATGCTGCGCCTGTGACCCCGAGACAGCCAGTTCCGGATGACAGCGACGAGTCTATTGAGGATGAGGAACCACTTATACGGAGGAGTTTCCGGACACGGGTGCCACGCCGTTGCGGCACTGGATCGCACCTATTTAGATGATTTATGGATAGTGGTGTATGTCATGTTGTTATATTTATATTGTGTACCTTATTGGTTGGTTATCATTGTTATGGTATGTACGTTGTAGTTATGTTATTTGATGTTATGGTATGTACTTTGTTGTTTTGTTATGTCATTTACTATGATGTCTTCTACTTTTCTGTTATGTTATATAGTTTGATGTTATGTTATTCATTATGAGTCATCCCTCGCGGTAATGTTGTTTGTTTTAGATACTAATTTCAATCATTTAAAACATATTCAGCAGAAATTTTTGGTACGAATAACAAGTTTCATTACTAATAGGAAACAACTTAGTACAAAGGACCACAATGGTTGCTAACTGAAGTAGAAGACAAGTGCTAATAGATTAAGAAATCTCCTATTGATTTCCAGCAGTCCCGCTGGGGCCTGCGCCTTGTGGACAACTACGCCTGGTGTGACCTGGCTGCCTGCAGAGGCCACATCTCTTTGGCCGGTTCGGATCTGCTTCATCCATGTTGGTGCGGATTCTTGTGGATCTAGGACGACCCTCCCGCGCACGCCTCATATTCGGATCCGGTATAACGGTTGGCCCTGCATAAGGTGGCCAGAAACCCTCTGGAATGGGTGGTGTAAATCCCATCTGATAGACACCGAAAACGGAACTCAGGCGATAGACCTCGTGGACGTAAGGCTGCCACGTAAGTCGTGAATAAGCACAGCATGCCAGTGCGTGCGGACAGGGAAAGTGAAGTGCTTGGAAGTATCCACAATCACAAGTCTTAGACCCTAATGAGACCCTGTACGTACCAAGGGAGAATGAACCTGTCGGAGTCGTCTCAGCAACGGTGTATTCCGAGTTATCCCTGTCGTAAACAGTCACCGTGAAGCACCTGGCTGTCTTCAGGTTGGCCTCGATACACTTTACTAGGTATTGACTGAATTGTTGTCCAGTACCCATCTGAGCCTCGGCCTCCCTTCCCTTACGGACAAATAGCTCAGCTAGCCTTCCGTATGTGGCCTTCACCAGCGAGCAAACAGGGAGGTTTCTTACCCCCTTCAGGATTGAGTTGACACATTCAGAAATATTGGTCGTCATGTGCCCGAATCTCCGACCCTCATCACAGTACTGTGTCCACAACGAATACTCGATTCGGTTCGCCCAGTCACACATTGCCGGATTCTCAGAGCGCAGAATGTCAAACCAGTAGTCGAACTCCACTTCAGTCTTCGCATATGCGGCGTTAACAAGAAGCCTCCGGGCATCTTTTCCCTTGAACGTCAATGCAAAATTCGATGCAACGTGTCGAATGCAGAACGCCCGGTACGCAGCTGGGGGTAGCCATCCCCCATCCGGAGCCTCGAGTGCTGCCTTGATGCCATTATGCCTATCTGAAATAACTAACAGACCCGGCTGAGGTGTCACGTGCTCACGGAGGTGGGAAAGAAAGAAAGACCATGACTCAGCATTCTCACCCTCGACTAGTGCAAATGCCACGGGGAGGATGTTCGAGTTTCCGTCCTGTGCAATGGCGACTAGCAGTGTTCCCCCATACTTCCCATATAGATGGGTGCCATCAATACTCACCAAAGGCTTGCAATGACGGAATGCCTGGATACAAGGGGGGAAAGTCCAGAACAGCCTATGAAAATAAACCTGAGAGTCGTCAACCTGTCCCCCAACTCGAACAGGGCAAGTCCTGAGGACGGCTACAGTGCCAGGCATCGTCAGCTGAACTCCTAAAACCCACCTAGGGAGCTCGTTGTACGACTCGTCCCAGTCCCCATATATGACGGCAACGGCCTTCTGCTTCGCCATCCATACCCTCCTGTACGTTGGCCTGAACCCAAATTGTGCGGCCGTGGCATTCTGAAGCACCTTGATGTTCACAGCTGCATCAGCCCTAACCATCGGCATAATGAAGGTGGATATCACATGGTAGTCCAGACTCCTATGGTCGCTGGAGATGGAGCTGGCGAGACATGTATGCGGACCGTTGTATCGCTTCACTTCCCAGATACCCTTCCGCTGTCGGAGACTCATCCGAATGAGCCATGTGCACCCATTCCCAAACTCAGAACACTTTCCCACATACCTGCGATAGTCAGACTCAACGACCTTGTACTGGACCCCTCGGCGGATACTGTACATCTTCACATTGAACAGCGCCTCATCTTTATCCTGAAATTGTTGGCCAACCTGAAACTCGTTCACACCGGCAGACCCCTCGGTATCTCTAGCGCCAAATCCTGAGGGCAGCAGAGCATTTTCGTCCTGCCGCATGGCATCCAGGTCCAACGAGGAAAAATGGGGTGGATACTGCTGTGTGCCAGAACTAGATCCACCTGTAGCCCTTCTCGGAACAGTAGTTCCAACATCATCGCCGCTTTCATCAGCGATCAAATCCGGCTCCACGTCATCGTCATCTGGATCATCAAACAAACCATCACCAACACCAGCCGGTGTGGGACAATGTACCTCGGTGGGAATATGTTCCCCATGCCGAACCTCATCTCCAACATTCCCGCCCAGATCGACGGCAAACGAAGGGGACGCAACAGGCTGCATCGGTGGCTCATACACAGGAGCAGAGGACGAAGCAACAGCAGGTCTCGAGCTCGACCCGGCTGCCGCGGCTATAGTATTCGCATTCCGGTTTGAACCACCCGAGCTAGATACCACATCAACCAACTTAGCCAACAACTCTGGTGTCCTTACCTCGGGAAACTGCCTACGACAAAGAAACATAACCTGCAAGTCCTCGTTACTGCCGATTGTGGAACAATCAAACTTCACGGTGTCATGGAGCACCGCTGTTGGAATGCGGTAGAAAAACTTCTTGACCCTTTTAACTCCTTCGAGACCAAGCTTATCCAGCACACAGCTAACAAGAGCATCGTAGGTGGTTGTTGGCGTCACGATAATACATAGTGGATCCTTATCAGTGAACTTCACGCCGGATCGAGTTTTTCTCTTAATCGACCCTCTATAATGTACCAACACTAGGAAACTCTCCTCACTAGCCATCTCCCCACTTTGTTCACAGCATCATGAGTTCACAGCATATATATATAGCCCTGGTTCCTGCTATATATATATATAATTCGAAACAATTTGTTTCGAATTATCACAAGCTAACCTAGTAATTCGAACTAACCAAACTCGAATTCCTTACTTATAATTCGAATCAATTTGTTTCGAATTATGTTGATACACAAGCTAACCTAGTAATTCGAATTAATTAGACTCGAATTCTTTATATATATTTCGAGACAAATTGTTTCGAATTACCATATGTTGTTACCTTCATAGTAATTCGAATCATATTGATTCGAATTACTTTAACTCGTTGCATGCACATAATTCGAATGAAATCAATTCGAATTACTTGAGAGCATAATTCGAATCTTATTGATTCGAATTACATAATAATTGGTCCTGGTGGATACAGGTGAAGATTTTTGATTTGGCGAATTTAGGTAATTTCGAAGTCTCCTTGGTTTATTTGGGTTTTTTGCCCAAAATAATATGTATTGGCTAATTTAGTTTTAGTAGAAATTTACATACAAAATATTTTATTATTATTATTTATTATTTATGAAAAAGGGGTTTAGATTTTTAGAAGGGAAATGAAGGGGAGGAGAGAAATATCTGGTGGTACGAAAAAGGGTATTATTGTGTGGCCTCAGCTCAGCTCAACTGGTTTATCTGCTCTCACCTCTCAGCTTTCTCTCTCTCTCTCTCTCTCTCTCTGTTATCTTCCTTCTTTCCTTCGCCTCCTTCCAATTCTGCTCATCCACTCACTCCCTCTTCCTCTTTCTTCTTCCTCCTCCTCTTCTGCTCCGAAATTCAATGACCCCATCATTGTGTCGCTTCCGATTCACCTCACTTCGTATCGAGCTCGTCCTACTCAATTCTCAATGAGACTGCGCTTTCTCAACACAACATGGCATCTGCTTCTTCCATGTCAGGTACGCTTGGTTTCCCTTCATTTAATTTCCTTTGCTTTGCTTATCAATAAGAACGATAGAAGGCAGAAAACAAATGCCACCGTTTAGTTCACGGTAATAATAATAATTGTGTTAAAGTTGCCATCTTTGTTCTTGGCTCTTTGGATACTCCATGTGCATGTGTCTCAATTCCGGCGATAAATGCCAACAAATCCTGCAACTTTTGCGGCCTTAACTATGTTACTTACCTAATAATGCCTAGGTTCAACTTTTTGTTGTTCTTGAATTCTCTTTCTTTTTCTGGTAGCTTAGTGAATGTTCCTTTCTGTTTGTTTGAACTCTTGATGATTATTTTGAAGCGGAAATTTCGACATGTGCTTCTTGACCGAGCTTGTATTGTTTCTTGTGTGTCTTGCAGTTTCTTTAGAATGTGTGAATGTGTGCAAGCAGTGGAGATGGGAAGGGGGTGGAAGATATGATTGTAATCTTCTGTCGTGTGCCTGGAAAGCTCCAAGGGTCCTTACTGGATTTCTTGCGAGCACGGCTCATCCTCATCAGTCTTCGTCCATGTCCCGGCAGCGAAATGGGAGAAGGAACCGGTATAATTTTGTAAGTTTTTGCAGTTTCCCTTGGCGTTTTTGCGTCCAGCTTTGTGTGAGTGCTGCCATTTCGACTCATGTCGGGATTATTAGGCTGTAGAATGCAATTAATTGATGCATTACTTCGCCTCCCATTTATTTGGGTGGGAGGAGAAGGTTATTAATTCATTATGACCTTTTTTCCGGCACTCTGTATAAGGCAAAACAGTTAATATTGGTGTTGTAATTTTATGTGTCATTTAAATATCAGCATCGTTGTTGATTATCTTACCTGTCAATCTTGAACATTGGTAGGAATGCAAAGCCTTTAGTATAGTTAGTTCACATCCAGACGGAGCGCTTGATATCATACTTCTTGAAGGATTCTCTAAATCTATCTTGTCTCAAGTTGCTAGTAGAAGATGGCAGTTACGTAGTTCGTCAGCCTTCTCATTGGATACTGCCAATGATGTTACCCCTGAAAGTTTGTGGGAGGTACAATGTTCTAGTGAACCTGGAATGTCTAATGTTGGTTATGATTCTTCGAACAACAACATCCCCTTTGCTTGTGTTTGAGACCTAATATATTCCATTTGATTGCTGCAGGATCTTAAACCTGCGATCTCATACCTATCCCCTAAAGAACTAGAATTAGTTCATAATGCCCTTATGGTAAGCAATCTTAAAAATGTTTTCTCAGAAAAAAACCTCTTCAAGTTAGTAGGATTTACATTTTAATTTTGTCTGTCTTATTCCTTGTTGTTACAGTTGGCGTTTGAAGCTCATGATGGTCAGAAAAGACGCAGTGGTGAACCTTTCATCATTCATCCAGTTGAGGTTGCACGTATTCTTGGAGAACTTGTAAGTTGTGCAGAAATGCTACTTCTTCTGTTAAGTAAGTGTATATGACAAATTAATGTTTATTATGGATCCAACTACGTACCAGGAACTTGACTGGGAATCGGTGGTAGCTGGGTTACTTCATGACACAGTTGAGGATACAAATCTTGTTACTTTTGAAAAGATTGAGGATGAGTTTGGTGCTACTGTACGCCACATTGTGGAAGGAGAAACCAAGGTACTGATTCTTGATTTTAAAGTATTTATGAAATGTCCATGAATTTCCAAATGAATTGGGTGCCTATTATCTTATATGCCCTAACTAGGTGTCAAAGCTAGGAAAATTGAAGTATAAGAATGAAAATGATTCTGTTCAAGACGTAAAAGCAGAGGATCTTCGGCAAATGTTTCTAGCCATGACAGAGGAGGTGAACTCTTCTACATAAATAGGCGCTTGTCTATTCCCAGTGTATTCTATGTCACAGCTTGAAATCAATTTGACAACTGATGGATGTCATTGCAGGTTCGGGTTATTATTGTCAAATTAGCAGACCGGTTACATAACATGCGCACTCTATCTCATATGCCTCCACATAAACAGGTCAGCGCATTTTTTATCTTCTAACTTTGACACTACAATTCGTATATCCATTTAGGCCACTTTTATTCTAATATTCAATTGCTTGAAACTGAACAAGAATTTGATTGTTTATGACAATCTTTATTTTCTTCTGAGTAGCTGTGGCCTGAAGTTGATTGTTTATGAAGATCCATCTTTATCCTTGAATTGCCTTTACTGCATTCACTTATTATTTATTGATATTGTAAAGAGTTTACACAATGTTGATAGCTCTGAATATGCCCTACAACCTATGAATGTTTATGTCATTAAAATTATAGCAGTATTATTAATTTATGCTTCTGTGTTGTATCAAATGTTTTAAGAATTAAGACTAAGCTTGGCCCTGAGTTGCTTTTCTGACACTACTATTTTTATATAGGCTAGCATTGCAATGGAGACATTACAGGTTTTTGCCCCCTTGGCAAAGTTGCTTGGGATGTATCAAATTAAGGTATGCATGCATTGCCACAGGGAGCTAGCATTAATGTTTTTATCACAAGACCTCATATAGTTATATTAGACTAGAACTCACAAAAGAGACTACTAATCTTGAAGTTTACTATAATACGTCTATATTTTTCATAACATGAGGGTTAATCTTGCTTACCATAATTCATCATTATGCATTTTCATATGCAGTCGGAACTAGAAAATCTTTCATTTATGTACACAAATGCTGAAGATTATGCTAAAGTCAAGAGGAGAGTTGCTGACCTATACAAAGAACATGAGAAAGAACTTATGGAGGTAATACTGCTCTGCCTATCTTAAATTTGTGTTTAAATAGAAAGTAGAAAATTATAACTTCATGCTGTGTCCATTTATTAGAAAAGAATTCCCCCTTTCTTAACAGGCAAACAAAATATTGGTGAAGAAAATCCAAGACGATCAGTTCTTGGACCTTCTGACTATTAAGACAGAAGTCCGTGCGGTGTGCAAAGAGCCTTACAGGTTAAAACTCAGCACCAGCACCACTGTTTTGTTATTTCCCCCTTTTCATGTTGGCTGATCCATTTTGACATTGTCCACATTTTATATGTTTCCTTTATAGTTCTCTATTTACAACTTAAGTGCTTCTAGATAATATGTGTTTTGTGTTGTACTTTAGCTTACTTCTCTTGCAATTCATTAAGAAATATGCCTGGTCACCTGCAGTGTCTATAAGGCTGTTCTCAAATCAAAGGGATCAATCAATGAGATTAACCAAATTGCACAGGTTTGCTATGATACATACTTGAAAATTGAAAAGATTAATGTGTTATGAAGAATTCAGTTAAAAATTTAGTCTTCTGAAGTATTAACTGTTTATTTTGACCAGCTTCGTATCATCATTAAACCAAAGCCATGCCTTGGGGTTGGTCCTTTATGCAATGCACAGCAGGTAACCAATACACCATGTTCATGGACATAATTGTTTTTGTTCGTTAGACCGGGTCTGGAACGGGTCGGGTTCTGCGTGAGAGTGGAGGGTTGGGAGGACTCGCTGGGAGCAAGGTGAGAACGGGGTGCTTCCGAGCTGACGATGTGTGAAGGGTGCCACCTGCAAAAAGGACTCCGATGCTCAAGTCAGAAGCCGTACAAAAAAGGTGGCGGCTAGGTTTAGTGTGAGTGACGTACCTTGCTCCCAGCGAGTCCTCCCAACCCTCCACTCACGCAGAACCCGACCCGTTCCAGACCCGGTCTAACGAACAGTTTTCAACTTGGTCCACCTTATTTCTTAACATTTCAGAAGACCTTATCTGATCTTCTCATCTTATGCAGATTTGCTATCATGTTCTGGGTTTGGTCCATGGAATCTGGACCCCTATTCCTAGATCTGTATGTGTACTACTCTCTTAACTCTATTTGAGGGTAGAAAGTACTACTTTTAAGAGAAACAAATTTTCATTGACTGGTGAGAACTATTTGCTATGTTTTTTTCATAGGTGAAGGATTACATTGCAACCCCAAAACCCAATGGCTACCAGAGTCTTCATACAACTGTGATTCCGTTTTTGTATGAGAGCATGTTTAGGCTAGAAGTCCAGGTAATGTTGAATTTTTTGGGGTTTCCATATTTAATTTCATCTTTGCAAATTCCATTTTCTCCAACTAATTGTATATAGAGCTCTACCTGATCCACGTGAAGTGCATCACAGGATTTTCTGTTTGTCCTGATTTTTTTAATTTTTAATTCTTTTACCCCTGCAGATTAGAACAGAAGAAATGGATTTGATAGCTGAAAGGGGCATTGCTGCTCATTATAGTGGGAGAGAATTTATCACTGGCTTGGTTGGAAGTGCATTGCCTAATAGTAAAAGTGCAAGAGGGAAGACTGTGTGTCTTAATAATGCCAACATTGCACTCAGAGTATGCTATCTGTTCCTGACAGATTGTGATAGAAATAAACTTGATTAGAAAGTTTATTAATGGTAACCTTGACTTTGCACCAAAAAAGGGGTAAAATTTTGATACTTGGTTGTTTAATAAACGAAGTATTTTTTCCGTACAGATTGGCTGGCTCAATGCAATTAGAGAGTGGCAAGAAGAGTTTGTTGGCAACATGAGTTCCAGGGAGTTTGTAGACACAATTACAAGAGATCTGTTGGGAAGTCGTGTCTTTGTGTTTACACCCAGGGGAGAGGTAAGGATGGGCTATGTGACATGCAATACAACTTCCTTTTTTCTCCCCTTCTTTTTTCTCCGTCAATTCATTGAAACATATAATTAAGAAGCTAGTATCAGAATATTTTCATCGGATTCTTGATGCATATCTTATGCAGATTAAAAATCTTCCTCAAGGTGCTACTGTCATTGACTATGCTTATATGATACACACTGAAATTGGTAACAAGATGGTAGCTGCAAAGGTATCAAACTCCTCATTTTTTGTGATAATTTAAATCAAGTGTTAATCAGGAAAAGACATAATAAAATAAGATGTTTTATACCATTGTTAATATTAGCAATCCTTATGGTGTCAATACAGGTCAATGGTAATCTTGTTTCTCCTGCACGTGTACTTGCAAATGCAGAAGTAGTGGAGATAATCACATATAATGTGCGTGCTATTCAACTCACCCTATTTATTTGTCATTACTGTTTGACATATTTTCTGTGATAGGAAAGTAATTATATTTTGAATAGGGAATTGTGGAAAGGGAAGATAATGTGCCATGTTGGCTTAATTGTATATTTAAGTATCTGTGGTTCAAGTTTTGGATTCATTTTTTAAGCCTGTCTTCTGTATCTCCTATGCATCATAAGGAAGAAAAAAATGTATGCTTATACAAATTTTATCCATAATTTTTATGTTTTGACTTTCCTCCATGACATTGATCGGTTGTTTATACCCACTGGAAAACTTGTAACATTGATCAGTCACTGTTACTGCATGTTACCCTTTTAGCATCATTGGAGCTCATAGTTTTTTGTTACAGGCACTTTCCAGCAAATCAGCTTTTCAGAGGCATAAGCAATGGTTGCAACATGCTAAAACCCGTAGTGCAAGGCACAAAATAATGAAGGTATAGTCTCATAAAACGGATGTAGTGCCTGAGTCATTTAGACTAGAACAAAGGTTGTGCTCTAACTAAACATTTTATGTTGTCTAGTTCCTTAGGGAGCAAGCCGCACGTTCTGCTTCTGACATCACAACGGAAGCAGTCAATGACTTTGTCACTGATTCTGAAGGAGAAAGTGAATCTGAAGAACTGTCACATGGTTCAAATGGTTGTAGACCAACGTGGGGAAAAATGTTTGTGAATGGAGTGGAAATAACAACTCCAGAAAGGAATCGGCTTCTCCCCCAAAGTAAGAATGGAAGTGTTTGGTCCCCAAGGTAAACGGAAAACATAACAAGCACGTGCATCATGTAAGCTTGAATGGCAAAGAACAGATGTTGAATGAGGGAAACAATTTGGCCAAGATAATTCAAGCTACCGTTCCAAGATATAAGGAAGTCCTGCCAGGTTTAGAAAGTTGGCAAGCTCAGAAAATTGCTACTTGGCACAATATTGAGGGGCACTCCATCCAATGGTTGTGTGTGGTATGCATAGACCGAAGAGGTAACCTTACTATTCCAATAATGTTGATTAATTTCATTCCTGGGATCAGCATGATACTTACTAGTAAGCATTTTTGTTAGACTATAT
Source organism: Arachis hypogaea (assembly GCF_003086295.3). Classification (NCBI taxonomy): domain Eukaryota; kingdom Viridiplantae; phylum Streptophyta; class Magnoliopsida; order Fabales; family Fabaceae; genus Arachis; species Arachis hypogaea. The sequence goes on from NC_092051.1 coordinate 12,159,243, forward strand.
GCTTTGCAGGACTGAGTCGGTATGATGAAAAACTCTAAACATAATACGTGTTTTTCATATTTAATCTTTGATCATCCAGAGCTATTGATTCAGAATATGGCATGAAGTTACAATGATGAAATGAATATGTATTATTAGCTGTTATCTTGATTCCTTCTAGTAAAAATCCCTCATTGGTAACCTGTCAACCAAATATTTCAGGCATGATGGCCGAGGTCACAACAGCATTGGCCACAGCAGGCATAGCCATATGTTCTTGTATGGTGAGTGGTTAAACGAAGTCCCAGCAATCACACTATACTGAAATAACATAACATGTATTTTACATCACACTCGTTCGATTTTATTTTGGCATATACGTAACACTTGACTTATCAAATGACCAGGCTGAGATTGATGGAGGAAGAGGAATGGGTGTCATGTTATTTCACATAGAAGGAAACTTGGAAAACTTGGTACTGTACCATGTCACCATTATGCTCAGTACTTAATTCATGATTTTTCTTTCTAATTAAATGAAACTTAGGTCAACTAACAGTTAAGTTATTTCTCAGGTGAATGCTTGCTCTATGGTGGATCATATATTAGGCGTTTTAGGGTGGTCTACCGGTTGCAGCTGGCCGAGCTTGGTGGAAGACAATGCTGTTCTCGAGTGCTAGTTCAAGCATTGCAAGACTATATCAGGGAACTTTAAGTTTTGTTCGCATCAAGGAAGGCATTATTATGTGTCTAAATTTTTGTTTCATACATAAATTTGTTCCAACTCGCTAACCCAATAAACCGGCAGCAGCCAATTGAGCTAAAGACTAGAAACTCAAGGCGGTTGTATATAGAAAAAAGAGTGATAGGATAAAGGAGTATATACAAAACTGTAAATGTAGTTGTGCAGAAAAAATACGAGTATTTAGATTTTACTAGTTAGTTGCTGGAGATGTCTTGTTAGTTGTTACAAAGTCTTTTTTAACTTGTCTTATCTCTCAAATTACAAGGCCAATATGCTATAAATAAAATAATTGCGTTATATAAGTGGGATTAATAAGGTTCCTAACATTAATAAGAATTCCATTTTCTTTTTCCTTTGTTAACATGTTCACTTTGACTAACCTGTATTATTGTTATAACTGATTGAAATATGGGTTCTCAAAATAGATACAAAGATCGTGTAAACTGTAAAGTTCATATGGTTCTAATTCATAAGACATAAACATATATAGGATCCGAAATCTACTTCATGGGACAACTAGTCTATACTACAGACTCAGCCTCATCGAGAACAAAAATCGATTCTTGTCGGGTCAGAAAAAGTACGATGAAAAACAAGGCTAGCAAAATGGTGGGAACAATCCAGTTTTTGAGTACCGAAGGTTCTTCATTCAGCTCCAAACACAGATTTGCTTTTGCTGTTCCTTTGAAAGTAACATCGTTTGATAACTTCATGGCTCTCTCATTCTCAGCATAATCGGAGGCATCACCATCACAGTCACTGCAAACTTGGCCATGACAATAGTTTTCTCCCTTGAAGTCTTCCTCCGGTATCAGCTCTGCAGGCCAAACCGGTTCATCATTGTAATCGAAGGAGGTGCACCCTGTTGCCTTCGAGCTCTCTTCTTCCTCCTCCTCTTCATCACTCCCTAAAACACCATCATCATCATCATCATCATCTTCCCCCTCGTTGATATCACTGTCCTTGTCAGATTCTGTTTCAGTGGATTTGAGGCCATGTGAATGGCCATCATTGGGGCTATTAAACAGTGACATGGTGCAATCTTCCGCAACCCCAGTGTCATTGGAAGATGATGCACTTTCAGGGTGTGAACAGTCAGAGAACGCAATCTCCTGTTGATGAAAGCAGGTCTGGTTCTCCTCTTCGTTATTGAGTTTATGATCACTCTTCTCCTCCTGGAACCAAATTCAACATCCAATTTTGTTGCAACAATAACAAAAAGCAAGTGCTTAACGGAACAAATAGGAAGGATGAAAATTACCACAATCGTCATAATCTCTGAGGGAGTAACTTGGTGCAAATTCATACTCTTATTGGATGTGAAACTGCTTCAACAAAAATAGTTTAGTTTCCTATTAACGTAGATATGCATAATCGTTGATGCACAATGATATAAATACATATGTACCATGCAGTTTTGTGATCCTCTGCACTCTTATACCCGCATTCGTCTTCGTGGTGATCATGGGTGACCATTCCCTTTGCCTCTGCATTGCTTTTGTTTCTTGCGAAAGACGTAACCGCCATGAAACCTGCAACGGCCAAGGCTCCACCGATCACGACTAGCCCGGCAACACCGCCGCCGCCGCCAAGAGTGAGGATTATGCTGCCCAATGGATTGATCTTCTTCTTTCCTTCATTACTATTATTGTTTGTTAGATTGGCTCTTGCCTCCCCCATCTCTCTAGCTAGCTACTAACTGCTGTGCTGTTGTTGTTTGTTGAAATGCGACAAAGACAAATCCAAGAGATAAAGATTATCTTAAAAAGAAGGAACGTAATAGAAAGTGACAGCGAAGAAAGGGGAGTCAGAAGAAGCGGGCTACTTAGACTGACACGTGTTAACATTTTCTCTTCTTTACCACTTCTTCACACCACAAATACTTGATGAATTATGTATATTATTCAGCTACTTAATCGTAACCCAGATTTATAGTGTGTGTCTATAACTTGAAACTCGTTATTTCTGTTAAACACTGACTGATGCATGCATTCATCAGTGATGATGCTCTTCTGTGGTTTCAAAATAGCTAACTTTGCTCCCACATAATGGGATCATTAAAAAAAATTTAAAAGTATAAATTGAACATTTTTATTTTAAGTTTTTTTTTTTTTTTTTGAACTATCGATTTGATTAATATCAATTTAAGAAAATATAATACCATAAATAAAAATACCAAAACTTTTAATAATGACGTATTACACATAAATATAAAAAAAATTAGCCGAAAAATGTTTGGTAAGCTCTTCAGAAGGTCGCATTTCTATGCCTATATATATTATATATAATGGGAATGTAAGGAAGGATTGGTGTTTAATTTTTTTTAAAATATTTTTTGTTATATATAATATATAAAAAATATTTTTTTATTTTTAATATTTGAACTCAAAACTTTTTGGTTAAATCATAAATAATTTGTCATTTTTATTAATTCTATTTTTATCATCTTAAAATACCCTTTGATATATATTATTTATAAAAAATATTTTTTTGTTATTTTAAATTTTTAAATTCAAAACCTCTTAATTAAATTATAGGTAGTTTTGCTATCTCAATTAGTTTCACTTTTATTAAGTTTATACATAAGAATAAACGAATGGATTAATAAACAAGTTAATATCTATTAATATACTAGTAAGTGATAAGTTAGTATAAATATACATTTGTTTTAAGTGAAATTAAACAATGAATGTTATGTACATATTTATAATTAAAACTAAAAAATTAATTTTTTTTAGCTAATATCAATCAAATTATTTAAAATTATTTTATTTTAAAATCTAAAATATATGTCCTAAACCGTTAACCATAAATGCTAAATTATGAACTCTATATTCTAAATTTTCTACAAAATAAAAATTTTTAGAATTAAAAAAAGGTTAATATATTAACTAATTACAAGTTATTCCATATACTTTCTCTTTATATATAATGTAGTAAAACTATTAAAATAACTTAACCAAGTCAAAAATGAATTAATCTTTAAATTGGTCTCTAAAATTATATTTGTGTCTCAATTTGACTTTTAAAATTTTGATTTATTCAATTTAATTCCGCAACTTTGTATATGTAACTCACTGACTTTTTTTTTTTTTTTCATATAATCGTTAACAACATGTTGAGATAGATTGGCAGCTATTCTGTTAGATTTTCTAATAGTTATCTGAAATGTTTGTTAAAACTTTTTTTTTAAACTCAATTTGTTCCGTATGAAGCATTTAAAATCCTAATCCTAATTCTATTTAAGGGTTTGCTTCATAGATAGCAATTTGAGATAAAAGCTTTTAATGGCTATGTCAGATACTTGTTAGCAAGTCCTTCGTAACCGTTGTTAGTCTATTTTAGCATGTCATTCACAGTTTTGTGATGGAAACAAGATAAAAAATTAGATGATACTATTCTTTTCTGTCCGCCTGATGAGGGGACCATCAGGAATTATCATCGGCTACTCAGATGCTTCGAGCTCATGTCGGGATTGGCCATTAATTTTGAAAAGTCCAGCCTTATACCGGTCAGCTGTGAGAGGATGTGGGTCCGGAGGATGTGTCGGTTACTGGGTTGTAAAGAGGCTTCATTACCAGTCAGATATCTGGGCATTCCCCTGGGAGCAAATCCGAGACTGGTTAAGACATGGAAACCAGTGATTGATAAGGTGGAAGACAAACTGAGTTTGTGGAAAGCAAAAACTCTTAACAAAGTAGGTAAGCTGGTCCTAATTAAGGCGGTTTTTAGTAGCTTGCCGATTTACTACCTCAGTTTATATAAGATGCCAAAGACAGTGGCAGAGAAGCTGATTTCCCTGCAACGACGGTTCCTGTGGAGTACTGAGGATGGGAGATACGGGGTACCGCTCGTGAAGTGGGAAGTGGTTATGGCTCCAAAGAAGGCAGGTGGGTTGGGAGTTGGGGATGCGGTGATTCGAAATACTGCATTGCTTTTTAAGTGGTGGTGGAGGTTCTCGAAAGAAGACTGTCCCTTATGGAAGAAAGTGGTGTGCTCTTGTAATAATATGCATCCTGCAAGAATGGTGGGAGGACAGCCTACTCCCACGCGAGGGGGTCCTTGGAAGGATATATGCCAGCTACAAGTTAGTAAGCCAGGGCTGAGAGATCAGATGATCAGTGGGTTGTCGATGGAGTTAGGGAATGGCAGAACAATCTGATTCTGGGAGGATAGATGGCTACCGGCTGGAGTATTGAAAGATATATTTCCTAGGCTTTTCTCGGTCTCAACTCTTCATGAATCTGTGATAGCAGACTGTGACTTTTGGGATGGGCTAGTGTGGATTTGGAGTTTCCAGTGGAGGAGAGAGTTGTTCCAGTGGGAGTTGGACTTAGTACACCAGCTTCATGAGATCTTACAGTCATTCAAGCTTACAAATGGGAGGGAAGATAGTGTGGTATGGAAATTTGATAAAACAGGTGACTACTCAACAAAATCCTTTGTGCGAGTGATGCAGGAGGAAGTCCTACCGGAGGAGGTTACCAGCTATAGCTTCACTAGTGCTGTTTGGAAAGGATTTGTCCTCCCGAGGGTTGAACTCCTTTCTTGGTTTGCGTTAGTCGGAAGGGTCAACGCAAAGGATCGACTGTGCAGATTACGGGTTATTGACCAGCAGGACAATAGGTGTCTTCTCTGTGGTAAGCCTGTGGAAACCGCGTATCATCTGTTTCTTAGTTGTGAGATTACATGACAGGTGTGGTGTGCTTGGCTAATGGCCTTTCAACAAAGGTGGAGCTTTCCGGGTACTTTGAAGGAACATTTTGAGAGTTGGACGAGCTTTCTAGGAAGGAAGGTAGATAGGAAGAGATGGTTCACTGGATTCTTTGCTGTTATCTGGACAATTTGGCTAGAAAGGAATGACAGGCTCTTCCGAAATAAGAGTTCAAGAGTAGGGGACATTATCAACAGATCGTTTACGTTCTACGAAGAATGGAGTGGTGCTGAGCCCTTTGGGTGTTGATGGCCGGGTCACAGTGTCTAGGAGTTGTATGTTATCTTGTTTTATTCTTACTATAGCTTTGCTATCTGCTCCACTCTGCTGTGTTGAGCTCCCTTTGATTCAAAAAAAAGAAAATTAAAGTGAGTTACATATAAGAAGTTTAGAAACTAAATTGAGTATATTAAAATTTTGAGAACAAAATTAAGACACAAATGTAACTTTATGTACTAATTTTAGTATTAACCTACCAAAGACAATTACTTCTCTCTTTTTTTTTTCTTGGTCAGTAGATTGGACGCAGCTCCAATCCTAAACATCACAAACACATTTAAAGATTTTATCCACTATTTGGTCATTACCAAGATTTAAACTCGAATACAATAGTAGATATTGTCTTTTTTTTTTTTGGTCGATGATATTGTCTAAATACAACATATTAAGATGCACCATATTTTTCTTCTTCAAAATTATGGTAATTACCTGCTTTCTGGACTGAAACATAACAATTACCCTTGTATTTTCAAATATTTTTTTGTCAAAATTTGGGCCTTGTTTCTTTCTTGAGGGGTAGCCCGTCCAATCCATATATTATAAGTGCATCACATACTTGACCAAAAACCAGTGCATTACATAAGAAAAAATGGGCCTTGAGGAGCTGAGGGGTTTCCCTTAATTTAAATATAGATTAGCCCTAGTTTACTGCAAGCACATTCAGTAAAAAACTAGCCGTTAGACGTTCTCTCCGTACTAGTGCGATCCTTCAAGCCTTAACCGTTTTCAGCCACCATGTCAGGCGACGGGAGGCCGGCAAGAGCTCCAGACGAGGACAACCAGTCCGAACAAGAACAAGATCTCCTCCAGAGAAGCATAAAAAAGGTAAAAAAAAGGAGAAGCGGGATTTACGGGATCGTCGGTTCTTGTCCCTCGCGATGAAGATTGGATGCATCTCAAAGAAGGTCAACTTGGGGAAAGATCCTATGCCGACATGGTTACAGGGAAGACGTCAAATTTGAAGAATGACTCTCTTGAGGATGATTCTCTTGGCTCTGAATCTGGAGATGAGGAGATGCAAAGCGATCAAGAAGATATCCCTGAAACAGCGAATGAAGATAGAAATAATGAGCAATCTAAAAGATCAGAAAAAAAAATGAAATCACAGTGGAGGACATGGGAGATGGGTTGTACAACATCATCATCAGTGAGAACACTAGAAATGAACTATGGAAGCCTTGGTGGAGATCCCTTATTGTCAAACTAATGGGAAGAAAAATTGGCTATGTTGCTATGAAAAGGAGGATTGAAACCATATGGGGAAGCTATGGAGGTATAGATGTCATAGACCTTGGTAATGAATTTTATCTTGTAAAATTTTATGCTCAGGATGACATGGACTATGCACTCCTAGAAGGCCCTTGGAAGATATACGACCATTACCTAGCAGTGAGGTTGTGGGAACCGAACTTCAATCCGCTCTTGACCACAATTGATAAAATTACAGCATAGGTGAGATTACCAGGCCTACCCATAGAACTGTATAATGAAAGAATCCTCAGAAAAATTGGAGATTTAGTAGGAAAAACCTGCAAAGTGGATCACAATACGCAACAGCTATGTAGAGGTAAATTTGCTAGATTGTATGTGGAAGTTGACTTGACTAAACCTCTGTTGGGAAAGTACATGATAAATGGAAAAATGTATCAAATAGAGTATGAAGGAATACACCAGATTTGCTTCTCATGTGGAAAAATTGACCATGAACAAAAAGATTGTGTTATTTGGAAATGGAAAAAAGAGGAAGAGGCAAAACAAAACAACCATCAAGAAAATGAAGCTGAGAGACAACAAGGAAACATGAAGGAACAAGAGGAAGAAAGACCGAAAGGGCTTGAGGATGCAGACAAGGCTAATGCAAAGGGAAAGGATGTGATGGAACAACAAGACAACAACTTTGGCCCATGGATGTTGATTCAACGACAGAAAAGGGTAAGGAAAGAGGGAAACAAAGAGGGATCCAGCACAAGTCGCAACAATGGAAAAGAAACTAGGAAGGTCAACCAATCTAGATTTGCCATCCTTGAGATAGAAGACGAAGAGGGGGATAAAGGAGAGAAAGAGACCGAAATCGGTAATAAAGATAACTCAAAAGAGCATATTACACAAGCAATGACTAGAAATGCAAGAACTCAAGAGAAAGCAGCAGACAATAAACAGAAGCACATACCAAGGCAACAAAATAAAGATATTATACCAAAGGAAAACTACACAGAAGCTGCACAGAAACAAACTCCATATACCAACCAAACCAATACAAGAGTCACACAGCAAGAAAACATAACCGGCATAGAAAAAAGAAGTCAACTAAAAGGAACCACAGAAAACATCATCCAGAGAGAGTCACACAGAGAAAATTGGGTATCACAGTGGGATCCTTCCCAAGCTTCAGAAAGCCAGGGAGAGGATAGGGGAACACCTTTTCAAAGAGTCAGGGACGAGGAAAAACCCCCTGACCCGATAGAAAAGGGACACAACAATAAAGATCCTATGGACACAGAGAATCAGATTGATGTGGAGGAGCTAATAAAGGATGTTGAATTTGATACTCCTGAATTTGGCGCCATGAAGCAAACAGGGGTTGCTGACATGCAGCTGAACTGATCCTTTTTTTTCCCTCTCTTTTTATCCATGATTATTTTATCTTGGAATGCTAGAGGTGCGGCTAGCAAGGCTTTTAGGCGCACCTTCAAAGAATATTATGAACAGTATAAGCCAGATTTGGTGGTTCTCGTTGAAACGAAAGTTAGTGGAGAGAGTGCTAGGAATGTCATCAAGAACCTTGGTTTCAATTTTTTCATCCTTGAAGAAGCTAGAGGCTTTGCGGGCGGTATCTGGATCATGTGGAATAATCCTGACTACAAAGTTACTAGTATGGAGCAGGATCACCAATATATTCATGTCAAAATTGAAAGGCCTGGGAAAGAAGAATGGTATCTCACGGCGGTTTATGCCAGTCCCCAAGTCCAAACAAGAAGATTCTTATGGCCAAAACTTAAAAACATAGCAGATAACATATCTAAGCCTTGGCTCATAGCAGGTGACTTTAATGAGATCAAAGATATATCAGAAAAGAAGGGGGGCAGCCCCATAGACATCAGGTCTTGTAATATCTTTGCAAGTTGGATCAATTCTTGTGGGCTCATCGACCTTGGGTGTGTGGGCTCTAGGTTCACTTGGAGAGGTCCGATATGGGAGGGGTACGAAAGAGTTTTTAAAAGATTAGACCGTGCGATGGCTAACACTGCTTGGAGAGTTCGTTATCAAGATGCAGTGGTCAAAGTCCTTCCTAGAATCAATTCGGATCACCACCCTATTCTTATATTTGAAGCTAGATCACCCAAAGAGGATAGGCCTTTTAGATTCGAAGTTATGTGGACACACCACCCAGATTTTGAAGCCTTCATTAACGAGAAATGGAAGGAAAATGGAAACCTCACTAGCACCCTCAATAAAGTTAAGGACGACCTTCAGAAATGGAACAAAGACGTCTTTGGCAACATTTTTAGAAACAAAAGAAGAATTATGAATAGGTTGGCAGGTATTCAAAGAAACAACAGTTATGGGAGAAATCGTTTTTTGAAAAAGCTTGAAAAGGACCTTAATAAGGAGCTGAACGAGACTCTGGATAAAGAAGAAACTTTCTGGCTTCAAAAATCTAGAGAGCAATGGATTGTCGAAGGCGATAGGAATACAAAGTTTTATCATACCAAAACAATTATTAGAAGAAGGAAAAATAAGATCATCAAGTTAAGAAGCTTGGACGGAGAGTGGATTGAGAACGAGAACTTGTTAAAGCTACATGTTTTGAATTTCTACAAAGATCTCTATCAGGAAGAGGTAAACATTGTTCCCTTACCCTTAAATATTAGACCTCTCCCTAACTTGGATATTACTCTATGCAGGACTATGAAAGCTATCCCATCAGACATTGAGATCAAGAAAGCCCTCTTTAGCATAGGTTCTCTCAAGGCCCCTGGCGAAGATGGATTTCCGACTTATTTTTTCAAAAACAACTGGGATCTCATGGGAACAAAAATTTGTGACTACATCAAGAGTTGTTGGTCCAATCCAGGTTACATTGAAGAAGCAAATGCCACCCTACTAGCTCTCATCCCAAAGAAATCCAACCCGGAGTTTATATCACAATTTAGACCCATAGCATTATGCAACGTAAAATACAAAATTCTTTCTAAAATCATAGTGCAACGCATCAAACCAATGCTAGATGAAAGGATCTCCCCCCATCAATCTAGCTTCATACCAGGAAGAAGGATCCATGACAACATTCTCATTGCTAAAGAAATATGGCATTCCATGAAAAGAAGGAGAGGAAAGAAAAGTTTCATGGCTGTAAAAATAGATTTTGAAAAAGCTTATGACAGAATTAACTGGAACTACATGAAAGACAGACTGAAAGAATTCAAAATACCGAATAGTTTGATCAACATCATCATGAAGGGAGTCAACTCAATTAGCTACAGTGTTTTATGGAATGGGAATAAAACAGAAAATTTTAAACCTAAGAGGGGAATAAGACAGGGAGATCCCTTATCCCCTTATCTCTTTGTTATTTGCATGGATAAATTATCACAGTTTATTGAAATGCAGGTTAACGAAGACTGTTGGAAACCCTTCAGAATTGGGAGAAATGGACTCGCAATCTCACACCTCCTCTTTGCGGACGATCTTCTCCTATTTGCAGAAGCTACTCAAGTGCAAATGGAAACGATTAAGGACTGCCTGGACCGCTTTTGTAAGGCCTCAGGACTTAAAGTTAATGCAGGCAAAACCTCTATAGTGTTCTCTAAGAATACTAGTGCGGTTGTCAAAACAGATATTTTGGCCAAAACAGATTTTAAAGAGAGCAAGGAGATTGGAAGATACCTAGGTGCTATGCTAAAAAATAACAGACAAGGCAAGGAGAATTATAAAACGGTTCTGGAGAGAGTTCAAGGAAAACTCAAGGGGTGGAAAAGCAAATGTTTATCACAGGCGGGAAGGATTACTCTTGCGCAATCTGTTATTAGCCCAAGTCTAAATTTTGAAATGCAGCATGAGAGAATTCCCAAGTCCATATGCAACGAAATAGAGAAAGTTAAAAGAAGCTTCATTTGGGGAGATGATGAAAGAAAAAGAAATTACCATGCAGTGAATTGGAAAACTCTATGCCGCCCCAAACATGAGGGGGGCCTTGGGTTTAGAAACTTAAATTTAATGAATGAAGCTTTTCTTTACAAGCAAATTTGGCAGCTGAACCAGGAACCAGAACCTCTATGGGTAAAAGTCTTCCAACACAAGTACAAATACAAAGATAACCAAAATGCTCGACCAAGTGCCAAAAGCTCAGATTCATACTTGTGGAGAGAGTTAGTCAAGTTATGGCCGGGATTCAGCGAGATGTCTTTCTCTCTTATTGGGGATGGACTTTTCACTAAATTCTGGACTGATTATTGGGTTGAAGAGGTGGGACCCCTGCTATCATTTGCAATACAGAACAATTTAGACATGGAGAGCATAGTTTGGGAATGGAGCAATGCAAGCGAAGAATGGAACTTAACAGAACTCCAGAGATACCTACCTGAAGATATCATCAAGAAGATCTTAGCACACCCCCCACCAAGGATTGTGAATGGAGAAGACAGACTAGGTTGGATTCATTCGGAGGATAGTGAATTCTCCACTGGTGCGACCTACAAGGCATTGGCAAGGTGGTCAAAACCATACCAATCGAGTTGGATGACCATATGGGATTGGAGGGGGCCGCAAAAAGCAAAACTTTTTGCCTGAAAAATGTGTCATAACAGACTGCTCACCAACACTAGAAAAGCCAGAATGTATGGAGGACAAGGAGATTGCCCCTTTTGTGCTGGAAAACAAGAAGATGCTCTTCATGATTTAAGAGACTGCACCAGAGTTACACAGATTTGGGTGAATTTGGTAAACCCAAAAGAAATTCCTAAATTCTTTGCCCTCAATTTTGAAGAATGGACACAATTCAACTTATTCAATCAATTGAATATAAACCCTAACCTCAAGTGGAAAGACATCTTCATCGTCGCCGTCTGGAAGATTTGGAGTTGGAGAAATAGAGAGATCCACGAGCAGAACTATCGGAGGCCACCCCACCCCCACCTGCAGATTTTGAAGGAAGTAGAAGAGATTAGAGAAGCTTTTGACAAGAAGCAAAGAAGAATTCACAGAAGACCCAAAGAAGAACAACTCATCAGATGGCACCCCCTCCTAGTGATTGGATCACTCCTGATGGGTCTATGAATGGGTTCACCAAAAAGGCTGGCTGCGGGGGTTTATTAAGAAATGAGGATAGTAAATGGATAGGGGGATTTTCGTTCAACATAGGTAGCTGTACTGCCTTCAAAACAGAGTTGTGGGGAATAGATCAGGGTCTCAAATTGGTTTGGACTATGTGATTGAAGAAAGTTAGAGTGGAGTGTGACTCAAAGGCTATCATAGAGAGTATCAACAGTCCCAAAGATAGAAAAAATCACCCAAATGTGTTGATCAGAAACATTCACAATTGGAAGAACAGGGAATGGAACATTCTTTTTGTAAATATTTACAGAGAAGGCAATAAATGTGCTGATTGCCTGGTGCGTAAAAGTTTAGAATTAGATGTTGGGTTCCACTTTTGGGATACTCCTCCAAATGAGGTAGTAGCTTTTTTGTCTGATGATGAACAAGGGATAACTTTGCCCCGTTTAGTTTGTAACTAGGTCTCTCTTCTTTTGGGTTTCTTTACCCCGTTTCTAAACCAATATATATATATATATATATATTAGCCCTAACCAACTTGGTTGGTCGAGTGGTCAGCTCACTCATCCGCTTAAGCAAGTGTCGGGGATTCGAATCCCGCCTTGTGCATGCAACAACCCATTGGCCAGCGGCAGACCCTTAAATGGAGCTCAGATCCGCGACGGATTAGTCCTTAACTTGTCGGGTCGGTTAGCTCACTCGTCTGTTTAAACAAATATCGAAAATTTGAATCTCGTCTTATGTATGTAGTAATTAATTATCTAGCAGCAGACTCTTAAATAAAACTTAAATTTGCGACAGATTTATCATTAACTTATCAGATTGAAAAATATTGTGGACATGGAAAAAAATATTGATTCGAGAGTTTTCGGATCCTACCCATGTCCAAAAAAAGTCTAGATTCAGCCCTGTCCAAAAAAAATATCCAGATTTCAGATTCAATTTTCTTCAAATGCGACTAATCAATGTAAAGTCAATTCAACCTATTTTTGACAAATTGTAGAAAAGTTGAATCTTGAAATGATATTTTGTATGTAAGAAACTTGATGCCTACCAACTACCATGCTCAATATTCAAAATCATAAAAGTTAACTACGCCTATGTTACATGGATTAGCAGCATTTTTTATTTTGTTCAAAGTCACAGTCACAGTTGGACGACGGCTTAATTAAATTATTGTGGCAGTACCGACATGGATCATACCCACGAGATGGATAACCAATGTGCCCAATGGCTCATTCTCTATACTTTTCTCAATTTCTTCTTTCATCGTACGTCTGCTTTCGCTTTTGGTCGTTGCTTTGTACTAATTGTTAATTACTTAATTACCAACTATCCTGCTATATTCCAGCTTACATGTGTTATTATCCATTAATAACTATTGTTAATGACCAAATAGTTATGGTTGACATGTTTTGCTTTACAAATTTTCATTTGGATCGTTTCTAATTAATGTTTATCTAATTTTTCTCACATGGCCATCCTACTTGTCATTATTTAATCCTACTTGGCAAATTTGTGTCACATTTTCCCTTTCGTTTGAGTGCTCACTGCAAGAAGGTTCTGAGAATCACTTAAAAACAAAGAGTGTACTAATAATTTTAGATGTATTGAATTATAATAAAAATTAAAGATTACTCTTACTGTTAATTTTTATTAAAACTAGTTATACCTTTTTGAGCCTGGTTAAGAATATCACAAATAGAAAATTTTAATAAAATATATAAATGTAATTTTTAGCAAATAAAATTCATACTATATATATATAACCCTATAATAAGTTATTCACTTCATTACTCGGCTATAAGGTGAAATTTAGATAAAGGTATATTATAAAGCAGTGGAAATTCTTGATCAATTCTATATATAATCATACTATTGTAATATTGTTTCTGTAAATAATATTTGATAATTCTCATCACCTTTTAAATTAATATTTAAGTAATTTTATTGAATTCTAGAATAATATGATAGTGTACTTGTATTTGTTATTTAAGCCAATATGTAATTTCGCAAACTTTAGTCTTCTATTAGTCTAGTAGTGGAAGTAGAAAAGATGTATTAGAAATCACATTATATACTTAGATACCTGTAATAATAAATTTTATAACATAAACACTTTTTATCCCTTTTAATTTGGTGCAAAGTATAAATTTGTTTATAAAATTTTAAACGTAAGAATCTAATTAATATTTGAATAAAACTATGAGTTTTATTCTTACGACCGTGCAAATATAAAAAGTATGATGAATTAATTTAGCTCTATGTGTGGGTGTGTATATACAAGACCGTATAAAAGAAGGGAGTCACTCACATAAAGATATTTAAAATTTTTTTAAAAAGGTAATTTACTTAAATAAAATAGTTGGGAGAAATCTTTACTCAAATGTAATAATTGCAATTTTTTTATTTATGTATCCTGATTTATTATTATGTAAACTGTAGTAAATTACCACGTTTTACTTTTTAGACATAAACCGTGACAGATAAGCACTGTTTATGAAGTGATCAAGATGAGCATAAACCGTGGTAACTAAGCACGGTTTATGAAAAGAGAACTTTGATCATAAAATCTTGTTACTTCCCACGGTTTATGAAGGGATATGTAAATGCAAAAATCTTTGTTACTTGTCACGGTTTATGAAGAGAAAAATTGTATATATATGAGTGAAATTCAAGCTGTTGAAGAGAAGTATTTTACAATGGCAAGTGAGGAAGAGAGTTTTCTAAATAATAAGGGCAAATCACACTATTAAACTAGAATGGAGGAGAAATTACATGATTCAACCAAAGCAAAAAATGTAACATGGATCAACCAGAAGCGTGTTTTTATGTAATTCGAATCAAACTAATTCGAATTACAAACCAACAGTAATTCGAAGTTGATCAATTCAAAATATGCAGCCAAAATTCATACGTAATTCGAACCTACCTGATTATTATACATACAGGTTGACCCAGGGTAATTCGAATTACACTCATTCGAATTATAAGGGATGCAATTTGAATTAAACTAAAAAAACAAAATTATCTAGAATATTGGACCAGCTCAATGTTAATCAGATTTTTTTATTTCTGTTATAAAATATAAAAAAAATTAATTCTAAAAAAAAAATCATGTTATTTTTTAGGATTTAATTTTTTTTATTGAGTTTTCCTAAAGTTTGCACAAAATTCACCTATCACATTAACTAAACTTATTTATTTACATAAAGTTTGTTTATGGACTCAACAAATTTGTTTATGTTTTAATACGATTTAAATTGTATTAGTATATTTTTATTTTTATTCAATTTAATTTTATTTAAATAATTAAATTTTTAAATTATAAAATTTGTATTAGTTTGTAATTTAAAATTTAAATAGATATAATTTAAATTAATAATTTATAAAATTGTATGTATTCGTATTATTGTACTCATATGATTAATTATATTTATTCGATTTAAAAAAAAAAATAACAGTTGTTAATTTTTAACTAACAAATAAATACACTTATATTATTTTTAAATTAAAATTTTTTAAATAAATGTACTCTTATTATTTTAATTTTTTAATTTAAATAAACATATTTATATTATTTTAAATAAAATTTAAAATTAATATAAGTAAGTTTATTTAAAATTTAAAATTTTAATATTTTAAATAAACATACTCTTATTATTTTAAAATTTTTTAAATTTAAATAAACGTACTCATATTATTTTAAATAAGTATATTCTTTTAATTTAAAAATAATATAAATGTATTTAAATAAAAAAAATTAACCACAATTATTTTTTAAAAATTGAATAAATATAATTAATCATATGAGTACAATAATACGAATATATACAAGTTTATAAATTATTAATTTAAATTATATCTATTTAAATTTTAAATTATAAACTAATACAAATTTTATAATTAAAAAAAGACGTTATAAATATTTTTACCTGAATGATTTCTACAAGAGAATAACTCATAATCAAATCTATTTTAAATTATTGAAATAATAATCTGAAAAATAAAAAAATTAATATAATAAAAACAATAATGTATGGTATCATATATGATACACATGCAACAATATATTAGTAATAGTAATTAGTAATTCATTAGGAATTTTTTTTAATTTTTTTGGTGAATTCATGATATATATATATTATATTTGATTTTATTAAAAAAATCATCTACTTTTATATCACTCTAAAAATTTTATTTGTTTGACAATTCACTCCGGAAAAAGAACTAGGTTATTATATAATAAATTTATTTTAGAAAAGTCCATATAAAATAGTATTGACATTATATTTGGTTTGAGTCTGTATATAATACTATATTATCGAAAATTTGAATATAATCTCACCATATAAAATGATTTTATTTCGTCAAAGCCAAGATCCTAGAAAGGCGAGTGCGTGCCAGCCACTCAACAAAAGGTTAAAGAAATTAAAAAAGCAAAGCGCAAACTAGATAGAGTCACAAGAGTCAGTGAGAAGGGGTTAGATGAGATGAACATTGGGAAGGTTCCAGTTCCCTCTAATTGCTAGTGGTTACTATTTAATTACTTTTACGCTGCATGTTTAGCATCGTACAAGTGACAACGACATGTCTTCGCATTCTACCAACTATTTAAACCCCATCTCTCTCAAACTCACAACTCATAATTCATAACACACTCTTAATACCAAAACGCTTTTCCTTCAAACTTATTTTCTTCATTTCTTCATACGAGTATCAAGCACAAGAATCTAAGCATGTGTGGCGGTGCCATAATCGCTGAGTTCATTCCCCGCAACCGTACTCGCCGACTTACTGCCTCTGAAATCTGGCCCAACACATTCTCTAACAATCAAGTCGACGACTTTGACTTCGATTTTTCTCATCATCATCTCAAAAACACACCCACTCTCAACAAATCTTCTTCGCCTTCAGGTCAGTGCTCTTCTCATCTTTCCCTTTCTTTTTTTCTTTTGTTGGTATCGTTTTTTCTGAAAGCGGTGTTTTGTCAAACAGTTGGTGAGCAAGATCAGGAGAACAGCAAGCCCCCCGCGAAGAGGCAGAGGAAGAACCTTTACAGAGGGATCAGGCAGCGTCCATGGGGAAAATGGGCGGCGGAAATTCGTGATCCGAGAAAAGGTGTTCGCGTTTGGCTTGGAACCTTCAACACCGCCGAAGAAGCCGCCAGGGCTTACGACAGAGAAGCTCGTAAGATTCGCGGAAAGAAAGCTAAAGTGAACTTCCCCAACGAGGATGACGAATACTCCATTCAACAATCTCGCAACATTATTCCAAACATTCCTCCTCCGATTCGACGATCGAGTAATCATCCTCCTCTGTATCAATATGGTGATGCCAACAACAACAGCAACAACAATATGAACAACCAGGCAAGGACTCTGAACCTCAACTTGGAGTTTGGTTACGATCTGAACCATGGAGGAGCCGTTGGCGTTGGTGATGCCATCAACGCAGACCCATTTGTGAGTTGTGTTGATCAGAATTCTGAGTATGGGTCTGGTTCTGGCTCGGCGTCGGAGGTGGCAGGTGGGTCAAGTGGTGATCAACAACATCAAGAGGAGAAGAAGAGCTACGAGGTGGAGAAGCTTTCGGAGGAGCTAATGGCATATGAGAACTACATGGGGTTTTATGATCAAATGCCCTTCTATGATGCACAATCTGCTGTCGCCGCTGTCGCCGCTGCCAACAACAACAACAACGTTGTTCAGGAAAGTGTGGTTGGGGAACTTTGGACCTTCGATGAATGATGATATCCATGCTGTCATTCAATTTGAACATGCTTCTGTTTTTTAATTTCACTTCATGCTCTCATTCAATTTGAACATGCTTCTGTTTTTTAATTTCACAGTCCCGTGATTATCTGCTTGATCATGTAAAAATTGTTGAGCTACCTTAGTTTTTTGCTTTTATCACTCAAGTGTCTGTAATTTTTTAGTTCTTAAATTTGTAATATTCGCTTAATGAAATTGCCTATCTTACATTTCTATTACAATTTTCTTCTATTTTTTTAAAGCAAAAAAAAAATATCTTGTTCTACTAACAACACCTACTTGGTTGAGTAAATTTATGGGACTAGATTTACGTCCACAAATAAGTTGGTTTCGTTTATTGGCTGTTTCGGTGTTACCCCTCTGCTTTTAGTGGTAGTTTCCCAAGTTATCATTGCAAAAAAAAACGAGTGCCGTTACCTTGCAAAAGAGAAATTACAATGCAATTCTACTTTGCCGCTTGTCAATAAACTTCAGTTGTACCCAAAAAAATGAAAAAAAAATAAAAGAATGAAGTTCAAAACAATATATAGCGTACAACACGTAATCCTTTTCGAGCTATGGCAATTTGCAAATTAATTAATAAAATGGGGTTATTCGGAGGGATTTTCCGAATTGCTGAGCATACAACAATCCATCGCCATCAACTTTTGTTTCGAGTGATTAATAACCATTTTAAGTTGGTGGAGAAAAGGGGAGAGTAGTGCCTAACTGCGTATGCAATGTCAATTAGTACTTTTCTTTCAATAATAATAGTAAAATGTATATATACAATTTATGTTAAAAAGTAAATTTTTATAGATTTAGAAACTCATAATTTAGTTATATTGGTGGTGTAATTTTCAGTAAATAGCATTTAATAGCTTTTATCAACAATTACCTTAGAAAAAATGTCCTTAATTCCAAATTATTATATAAACTTTAACTATCATCATTTGAAAAACTTAAAATAAAAAAAAATAATTGAATGATAATATTATAATAAATAATTACCCTCGTAGATGGTAGTTAGGCATTGATGAAAAGTAGAGAAGAAAGAAGGAATGCAAATCTAGCGACTTCGCCGGTTTTGGTATTAAACAGACGCGGTGCACGGTGTGCGCCCACGGATTAGGCTTCAAAAAACGTTTGGCTGCATGCAACCTATGTAGTACAGTACTACAGTTAACTTGGAAGGAACGTGTTGACGTGGCATCATCATTCTTCTGTTAGACTATGTCTCAGTGACAGCGTGGACTGAACCAACTTGTTCAAAAGTCACGCGACCTTCACGCTTGTGTGTCCCCCCTCTCTCTTTTCAGGTTGAAGTATTTGTTTTGCTTTTTTCCTTTTCATTTTCATTTTGACAACAAAATTAAAACTAAATTTCCTTTCAATTAATTTAAATATTAAGTGTGTGTTTGGATTACAGTTTATAAACTGGAGTTTGAATAAAATTAATTTTGCAAACTTGATTTTGATGAAAAGTGAGTTTGTGTTAAAGTGATTTATGTTTGTTAATCTTTGTATCAAAATGAATTATAGTAAAATAAATGTTATTTGAATTCTACTACTCAAAATCACTTTTAAATAAAAAATTACTAAAATAGACACCAACTTAAATAATTTTTGTATATTATCTTATCATTTTAATTTAGATAATTGAATAGATCTTATTAATTAATTCTATAATAAAATTAATATTTATACACTAAAATAAAAATAATATATAAAAATTGACAAAATATATTTTTAATTAAAACTAACAAAATATAAATTTTAGAGAGTACTAAGAATAATAAAAAAATTAAATATTTATCTTGGTAGTAATTGAAATAAATCAAAAAAGAATTTATGATATTTTTTATATAGTATATTTTTAGTACTCTTAGTACTCTTTTTTAGTATATTATAATTTATTATTATTATTATTATTATTATTATTATTATTTACAATTAATTTTTTGTTTAATTTATTTTACCTAATAAAATCAATAAATTATATTATAAAAAGATAATAAAAATAATACAAAAAATTACAATTATAAAAGTGTATAATATCAAATAAATAATTAATAAAAAATAAAAATAAAAATAATAAAAAAAGAGAGTTCATGTAAACAAAAATAATAAGAATTCCATAAATAATATAATAACATGCATAAAGGATAAAGTTGGTAAAAGATAAATAAAGATGGAGTATTGATGGCTAGAAGCCCGTTTATAAAACACAGAAGCTTAAAATTGTAGCTTCTTGAAAACCATAGTTTTAAAAGCAAAATCACTTCTGCGTTCATGAATCAAAAATTTGCCAAACCAAAAATTGAAGCTTTCAAAAAGACTAAACGTATTTCTTCTCTTGTAACGCATTTGCCAAACACACCCTAATTTGTCCGCATAATTAATTCTAAAAATTCACAATCATATATACATCATGCATAATCATTCACCGCGAAATCAATGACTAACAGTTTAACATCTTTTGTATATTGAAAGTATGGCATACACACTCCTAAGAACTAAGCAATTTTTTTGGATTTTTTTATACAAATAAATATATAAAAATAATTATTTTTCTAAATACGCACCAAATAAAATAATCACCAAAATATACAAAATTATTTTATTATTGGAGTATGCAAAATGAAAATACACACCAATTCTTTTAGGAATGTTCATAGATCAGATCCAATCTGCATATCCGCGGTTTTTATCCGAATCTGATCCGAAAATTGCGGATATGGATCCGATCCACACACTAATCAGATTGGATTGTAGTATGTTGGTATCCACGTATTTGCAAAAATAAAACAATAAATAAGTAAATATTCTTTTTATGTTTAACTTTAACTAATAATTATCATATATGTTGTATTATTTAAAAAAGTATGTTTAATATTATTTTAAGAGTAAACATATTTAAAAAATAAAAAAATAAATTTTATTGATATTTTTTAATAAAAATAAGTTTTTAAAAATATTTTTGTGTTTTGCAAATATATCTAATATCCAATCCGATCCGATCCGATGATTTTATTGCGGATCAGATCAAAACTTTGGCCACATCCGATCCGATCCGCGTTCACCCCTAAATTCTTCTGTGGCGTCTGTAAAATTAATAATGGACAGTTGACACTCTAAGACATGCAACATGCAACGCACGCGAAATAGAGATGGAGTCGTTTAGGGGTGGCAATATGTACCCTATCCGCGGGTACCCAACCCGATCCGCAGGGTTGCCAACCCGATCCGCAGCAGGTAGGGTAGGGTGCGAGTAGGGTTCTCGTGCGGGTAAGGTAGGGTGCGGGTTGAGTTTCAACCCTACCCGATCAACCCGCACTCTATATATGTATGTATGGTGGATACTACTATGAAGATGTTACAATTGTCTTTATGTGAAGATGTATCTTTTCGACCATTAGATGATGAATTAAAGGGTTTGATTTTGATATGTTATAAAAGTATTATCTTTTTTCTAAAGTGTGGGTAAACAAATAAAGCACACTTTTAACACAATACTCTTCATAAGAAGATGTTTTTAACATCTTCATTTGAGTAGGTGCTTGTATATATTATATACTTATATAAAAATATGTTTTAAGTGGATGTTGAACCAAAAACCTCTCACTAAATACAAAAGATCCTTAGCCACTAAAAGAAAATCATTAATTGATAATTTAATATTTTTTTTACATAAAAGTCAGTTCTATTTTGAATTATCATCAAGTTATATAATAATAGTGTATCTTTTCTAAAACCCGCGAGTAGGGTCGGGTACCCGCGGGTTAAGAGCGGGTAGGGTTAGGGTTGAGATATTCTTAACCCGCGGGTAGAGTATGGTTGAGTTTATATAAAAATCTCAACCCGCGGGTAAGGTTAGGGTTGGATTCAAACCCTACCCCCTACCCATTGCCACCCCTAGAGTCGTTGGCTATTTTTCACTTGCGAAATGGACAATGGTGAATAATAATAATATTTAAATTAACAAAAATAATATTTAAATTATAATAAAATAAAATAGGATAAAATATATTTTTTGTTTTTAAAAATTGTCAAAAGTTTTAAAAATATTCCTAAATTTTATTTTGTTTCAATTTTGTCTCAAAAGTTTTTGATTTGCATCAAATATACTCTCGATGGCTAAATTTTCAAAAAATTTAAGATCAATCTAACAATAATGCATGAAAATTATGCTTGATTTGCTTGTGTTGAGGGTTGTTCTTATGAAATTGTTGTTGAATTGGTCTTAAATTTTTTGAAAAATTATTCATCAGGGATATATTTAATGCAAATCGAAATTTTTGGGACAAAATTAAAACAAAATAAAACTTAGGAGTATTTTTAAAATTTTTGTCAAACTTTAGGGACAAAAAATATACTTTACCCAATAAAATATCATTATAAAATATATTGACGTTTTCAATTAAATGTGCAAAAATATGATATTTTTTTACCCGATTAAGATTTTTTTTTGACATTTGTTTCACTCATTTTTTATACTCCTTTATTTGTATCAAATTATTTATACAAAATATAATGCAAAAAAAAAATCTTATCATATACCTATTATTTAAAAGAGAATTTTTATTGAGTGAAATTTCTACGTATTTTGAAGGAACATAATTCACTGTAAATATTGATATTGTGTTCTCTTTCTTAGTAGTTTACCCATATTCCATTCTCTTCGAGAGCAGCAATTGTTTTTGTTCTCTTTTCACCTCCTCTTTAAATTGGTCTCTTCCTCTATTTTTTATTTTTTAATCTAAGTTTTTCTTCTTTCTCTTCAGATATGTTTTCTCTACAACCTCTCTCACTCCTTAATCCTCTTCTCTATCCTTCATTAGTACCATAAATTCCTTTATATTTATTTATGTTTTTTTTTCTCTTCCTTTCATTCTTATCAGTTTCGCAAATTTTAGTGTTTGAAAATTCAAATTTTGAATTGAAACTTAATATAAACTAAATATTCACTTTCATTATATTCCTGAAGATTTTTTTTTATAATTCTTTCTTCTCTCCAAGATCTGATGGCCAATAACGATCCCTCCCCCTGGTCGATGAAGCGATCATGCATCGTGTGAACGTCTCAGTTGCACGAGCTCTTCCTCGAGGTGGTAGACACGATTGCGGCGATAGTACGGATTACGGTGATTGACGAGACAGCAGCGACTATGAATTTCATCTATATTTGAATTCATTGGTCGAGTCACACATCTTCCTTCCTTCCTTTTTAACAAAACCACATTCTTCAATTATCCATCTCTTTCTCTTTGGTACGTTGCTTTGAAGTTAATCTTTTCTTTTCTTTTATTGATGTGGTGGTGGTAGTGGGTATGGAGGAGGAAGCAGTGAAAGAGAGTAGATTAGTGGAAAGAATTGAGCGACAAATACAGAAAACACATGCAGTGAGACTAAAAAAGCAGAAAGCAAAGCAATGGTGGTCAATCGCAGATTGGTGAGATCTATTTACTTTCTATTATCATTTTTCTTCTTTGATTTGAGATTTTAAGTAATGCAGCATAAATTATAAATTTTTTCTTTAGTTTTTGATGTTCTTACTTTTGTAATTTCATAATTTCAGAATAATTTTAGAAACTAAGGTAAAAGAAGTTAAGAAGATCTTGCTACAGCTACTGGATAGGTTTGTATCCATTTTATTATATTTTTATTAGTTTTTTATTCAATTGCTTAAATTTATTATTTGCTTCTGCTTATTATTATCTCATCTCTTTGAGTTATCACTATATTTGATTGATGGCTATAATATATATACTTTTTTAATATGAATTTCAACCTTCAAATTACATTTTAGATAGATTCATATTAGGAGCCATATTTCATGATGCCCATTGTAACTAATGTATACCCATTGTAAATAATGTAAAACCTCGTAAATTAATAAATAATTAATTAATAAATTAATTATGAGAGAAAGGGATTAGAAAATTAAATTTTATAATTT
Source organism: Arachis hypogaea (assembly GCF_003086295.3). Lineage (NCBI taxonomy): Eukaryota > Viridiplantae > Streptophyta > Magnoliopsida > Fabales > Fabaceae > Arachis > Arachis hypogaea. The sequence continues at coordinate 12,182,945 of NC_092051.1, forward strand.
GAAGAAGTAAAAATAATTAAAATACGAATTAAAATACTAATTTCAAAAATTTTGGCTTAAAGTTAGACTAACAAGCCAAACTAGTTGAACTGGGCCCATATTAGGCCCAAGGCCCAACCCATATAAACCAAGCTCAATCACTTTTTCCTTCCCCATGATGAAGACAACCCTGAAAAGAAGGGGAGAAGCATTAAACCCTAAACTCTTTTCATCTTCAACTTTCAATTTCTCCTAACTTTCAATCTGGAGCTCTAATTGCTGTATCGTTTGCGGCCATGCGACTGTCTCGCCGAACTCTTCAAATCCATCCGAACAAAGTGATAAGAAACTCGAAATTTCTCATCCAGTCTTGAACTCTCTTCGTTTTTGCATTTTGGTTTTGGGATATTGAGGAATTTTGTGATTTTGATGGTTTATGGGTACTCTAGTGCGAGCTATAGCTGGGTTTCATCCAATTGCTCAATGGATAAAGGTGAGAAACTCTTATCTCCTTTGAATTCTTCAATTTTATGAAAGGTATTGAAATTGGTAGTTGTATATGAAATTGTATAAAATTAGGTTGAATACATGTGAATTGAAGTTAAATTGGTGAAGTGGAGTGCTTGAATTGAAATTCTGGTTGCTAAAAATTTGTTGGGTTGGCTTGAAAGCTTGTGAAGAGGAAGGTTTTTAGGTGTTTTGAGCTTGGGAAGAAATCGGTCAAGGTATGATTTCGATTTTTTGTAGTTAATATATAATGTTACGTGAAATTTAGGCTAACGGCCCTTAAGATAGGTTTGAATTGTATGCATTGATTGATTGAATGTGTGTGATGAATTGTATGAGTGTGTGATGATGGCATTGAAATTAGTAGTTAAAATATGAATTCTGATTGGATTTTGAATGGTGAATTGAATTGGGGGTTTGAATAAAGATTTGATTTAGTATATGGATAAAATGTGATTGATGATAATTTTTTTGATGTGGGGGAATGTATGTTAATTATTGGTGTTGATAATGATTGATGATAATAGTGGAAATTGGTGAATTTGTGAGTGAAAATTGTTGAATGAATTGAAGGATTTAGTTGTTGGATTGGTTGTAAAGTGAATAAAGAGTATGTGATAGTGTGTAGAAGTTTTGGTATTGAATTAGGTGGGATTGGAAGTGTTTTGGATTGAAAATTTTGGATAACTAGAGGATTTGAATTTTTGGTAAAAACTAATTTTTGACCAACTTTTGCAGGTCATAACTTGGCTTCCGGATTCCCAAATATTATGAAACTTGTCTTGAATAAAAATTGGGTCTGTGAAGTTTATAACGTTCGAAAAACGGACCAAAAGATTTTAACAAAAAAGTTATGTGTGTTTGAAGTTTGGTGTGAAAAACTAATTTTCTGAACTTAACAGCTTTTTGGAAAAATTCACATTCATGGGTACGCGAGAATAACAATTTTTGAAATCTCGCACATGTGGCAGGTGTCTTGCGTATGCGAGCCAACACCTCTGCGCAAAATTTTCGCGTACGCGAGAGTTGTTCACGTACACGACCTTTGTAACTTTTGAGCTCATGCGTACGCAGGTGGCATGTGTACGCATGACCATCCTGTTTTGCAAAAGTTATATTTTTTAGTATTTAACCATTCTTCTAATTTTTCAAACCTTTGTAACCTCTATTTAAGGCTCGATCGCTAGTTTTTCGGCTTCGGAATAATAGTGAACACATTTAGAGAAGTTAAATTGATATTGAGAAAGAATGTGGAGTGAAGAATTGAGTTAATGATGAACCAATATTGTTGGATGAGAGGTGTGATGAGGATGAGTGTGATAATGAGGGATGATGATGATTGAAAAATTGAGAATGACGAGGTTGGCTTTGAGAATGATGGATGATGAGGATTGATCTTAACTGTGATTTTGAATGAATTGAATCTGATTGAGATATACCATCAGGTAAGATGCAATGACGTTGTCCACATGTTTTGGATAAAAGTTTGAAACACCGAGTAAGATGCGGTGGCATAGTCTACTTGTTCCGGATAAAGGTTTGAGACACTAGGTAAGATGCAAGGGTTGAGTTTCGTCACATTTGCTCCGAGTCGAGAATTGTAACAACGCCTGGGTAAGAGGCAAGGGTTGAGGTTGTCCCCCTTGTTCTGGGTTACGCGGATAAGATGCAAGGGTTGCAGTTTTGTCCCACTTGCTCCGTGTTATGGTGTTCCTGTCCAGGGTTTGCTACCGGACATGTCGGATTTAGTTGTATAACCGACAGATGAGCTCATCGACCATAAGGTAGACATGCATCATATGCACTTGTATGTTTTGTTTGAGTGTGCATTTGTTTTGGCTTGCTTATTTGCTTAACTGTAATTAACTGCTACTTGATCTAACTACTGTATCTATTTTCATATTTGTGTTTTCATTGTCTATCATGCTTGTATTTGTTTCTGAGAAATTCCTTAGGTAGGTGGAGGAGACGCTGAGGGTAGTTCCACTTGGTGATTTGGAGGTCTGCAGATAAAGAAAAACGAATAGTTAGATTAGAAATTCTTAGATATAGTCACCCTATTTCTGTCTTAGTGAGAATTCTAGGATTTGATTTGAACTATTGGGGATTTTGGAATGCCTCTGACTTCCCAGGACATTATTTATTATCTATATGAGCATCTTTACCATATTGAGTACCCTCGGTTCTCATTCCATATATATTCTGTTGTTTTTGAAATGCAGGACGTGTGACACCTCGTTGAGCATGCTGGAGACTCACTTGAAGCGAAGATCTATGTTTTGAAAACTTTTTATTGTGTATCTAGTGTGTATATATGTAAATATGTTCTCCATTCTGCATATATTTGTATTTTGTCTCTCCTAGAGGTTGACTTGAAAAAACAGGATTTATATTTTTTCTTTTGGTAGACTTTTAGATTGTATATATGTATATATACTCTAGCCGGCCTTTACTTTGCAGGTTATATATATATATACATTATACTTTCTGTACATTTATCTATTTCTTTTATGCTTAACCGTTCGAGTGTGTTGCAATTTTTGAGTTTTGTTTTGTTCAAGTTTTCTTCCAAACTCCTAGTTAAGCTTCCTTTCACATATATTTATGTACATATTTTTACTTTTAGAAGTTGTAATACATCACCACCTCCGATTTACGAACTTAAACGTAAAACTATGTGTGATAGGGTATTACAACTAACCACTGACTTTCCTAACTTGATTCAATTACACCATTTAAGTGATATTATTATGTGAAAAATGATTGTTCTTATGATGCGAGAGCTTATGCTTTTGACCAGCCATCTATTGAAAGAAAGTTTATCCATAATGAGAAGATTGTGACATTTTATTCTTCAATTCTTATTTTCTTCTTTTGAGCTTTTTTATTGTAAGGTTTAATCAAGTTTTTCACACTTAAAAATATGGGTTGGTGTGTATTTATGTTGATATTTTATGTTTCTTTTTTATAGAATTATATTTTTTTCACTATAATTATTTAATACCAAATATATTACATCCTATCCTAAATATGCATTAAAAATTTTCTTAATTTGAGTTTTTTATTATCTCATCATACACACTCCCTCAATAATTATCTCTTCTTAGCAATTTGTTTATCCTTACTCTCATTGAAAACTTTTTATATGTACAGATAAAAAAGTTATGCCAAAGTTAAGGGGAATAACAAAACCACTCCTCTAAATTTCATTAACTAAAAAGAAATCAGATTTATCCAATCTATAGCTTTATTCTTTTTATAAACCATATAGGTTGTATAGACAAGATTATATTAATATCAGCTCATGTATATATCAAATAATGATTTAAGAGTGCAAAAATTGAGTTACAAATATACCATTGAAGTTAAATTTACAGGCAAAAAGAGTTGTAATTTAGATTTTTTTTAAATATTTATTTATTTTTAACTAGTTCTATTTTTTTCTTAGAATTTATTATTCTAAATGCCACTTTTTTTTAATCTTTATATTTATTCCAAGAATTAAAAAAAAAACTCTTTTTTAAGAGTACAAAGAAAGTACTCTATTATAAAACTAAAAAAATGGATGTGGTGGACGTTGTCAGGGTTGGAGGTGATACTGTTATCGAGGACGTGGAAGTGGATGCTTTTGGTGGGTAAAGTGCGAAAGAGATGATGTACCAATCACAGAGATTTAGGAAATATGTGGTTCATAACATGTTGAGGTAGGTGCGACAGTTACACCATGACTTGATCTTAGAGTTGAAGAGGAGAAAGAAAAAGATGGAAAAGAAGACTGTGAAGGTGAAGAAGGAGAGTATGAATGTTAGGATTATACGCGATACGATGAAAATTAGGGAAAAACAGTATCGTTTTCGAACAAAGGGGTCACGGATCAGTTTATCCACTGTTAAAATTGTCAAGGATCATTTTATTCCCTGTTAGAGTTGTCAGAAACCATTTTGTCTTCCGTTAGAATTAACGAAGCCAAAGACCTAAGTGATTGATGGAATTATTATTAGAGACCAATCGATAATTAATTTTAGTTAAAGATTAAAGTATTTAGTTCGAAATTCTTTGAGAATCAAAAATAGATAAATACTCTTTTAAAATTTAAATCTAAAACTTTTAATTAAATTATAAAATATTTACCATCTCAACTAATATATTCTTTGTTATTTTGATATGCTTTTTAAATAAAATAGTGAATCAATACAAAAACAAAGGTGTCAATTAATTCACTAGTTACGATAAAATAAATTTAATTATTTACGTAAAAATATTTTTATATTGATCATGCTTAAAAAAAAAAACATTTATATTTTCATATTGCCCATGAGGCCGAAGCCTTTGGATGCCCACAAAGCCCCGAAGAAAGTCCAAGAATATTGTTTCTTAATTTACCTTTTTTTTTTAGGTCATAGACTCATAGTTGAGTGGGGTTAATACTCAATTTAATTTTTAAAATTTAAAATTAAATTTAAAATCATAATTAACTTAGATCGGTTTCAAAATTTATAATAATAATTTATATTAATTTTTAAACTAATTTTTGTAAATAATGTGTTAATTTTATAAGTTAATTTATTAAAATTTAAATTTTTTACTTAAATTTTATGTGATTAAAATTTACTAAATTTCTTAAAAATTTAATTAGGTCTTCAATATCTTCATAAATACGACAAATAACAAATTTGAGTTGAAAATTTTATGATTCTAGAAATAATAATGAAGTTTCTAAAACTTTAATAAATTTTGATCACATAAAATTAATAAATATCTGAGTTACGATTATAATTTTTGAAATTTAATTTGAATTCATTGAAATTTTAAAGTTTAAATTAAACTTTTATATTTTTTTTTGTTTTCTAGAATATTTTCTAGTTTAATAGGTCAATAAAGCACAAAATCCGATTCAAACTTTCCACGCTTATTTAAATAGACGAGTAAATTAATCACTAAATCAACACAGTTTATTTTGTTATAATTAAAAAGATAATTTTGTACCACTAATCTTTGGCCATTTTGTAAATAAAAAAATTCCTAAACTCTTTACAATCAACTATACTAACCTGTTTAGGAAGTAGTAGAAGCTACTTTTTTTTATTTTTAAATTATAAAAAGTCACAGTACGTGTGTTTGGCACTATTTTAAAAAGAACTTATAATTTTTTGAAAAGTTAATTCATAACTTTTTAAATAAGTAAAAATATATGACTTCTTCTCCTGAATAAGTCGTTCTATCATTTTCGTAAAAAAAAATACCTCAAAACAAGAAGAATTTACTTTCATTCTTGACTCTGTAAAAAAATACTGAAAATATTGGCCTCTACCACCATTTTCATCCAGGTTCCATCTGTTAGAAACATTGGCCTTTCACCATCATTTTCACGTAATGATTTATTTGTTGAAAATATTAACTCTCCACCACTATTTTAAAACGATGTTCCATCTGAACCACCTATTGCATATATTCCTTCCAGTTTTTTTTATCAGTTTTTCACTCTATTTTTATTATTAAATTTATATTTAACATTGTGTGTAGTATAAAATTTTTGTCTTGATTTTATTTTTATATAACTACTATTATTTTTATAGTTAGTTATAACAAGTTCTTGACCCAAATAAAAAAATAAAAAAATAGAAGTAAAAAAAATAACAAAATATACATTGACACACATTTTACATTTATTTTTTATTTTTATCTACCATGCACAATAAAACAGCAAAGACTAACTACACAATAATTTCTTTGGCATTGTCATCAAGATTTTTGTGAATTAAAATTTTATTACTATTTACCACATACAAGAATACTGTTATGGGTGAAGATGAAGTAGAAAAACCAGTTTCTACCTAAAAAATAGAACTAATAAGAGAGCAAATAAAGAATTAATTGTCTAAACAATTGTAATCTTAGTGATTAAGTTATAGAAAATCAACATTCAATATTGAAAAGTATTTGTTATCATCGTTGTTTTAATATCTATTTTTATAAAAAAAATTGTATTTTTTGAGTTATTTATCTAAACGCTACAACTTTAAAATAAGTACTTCTATGACTAAAAATTCAAACACAAAATAATTTATTTATAATCTGCTATTAATAAAAATTCTTATACTTTAAACTCTTTTTCTAAAATAATTTATAAATTATTTATCCAAACTAGATAACCTCAACCACACCAACAACTTCCATCATCGAAGAAGAATAGACGAAGATGAAGTGAGAGGGTAAAAACATCTAAACGAGGTGTATATTTGTACTTAAAAGATGCCAAACCAAAATAAAAAATCAAGATATTGACGTTGAGTCACGCGAATCTCAAGAACTACTATTTTACTGTCCAATTTTGCGGTACCACCACTCCACCAGTGAAATAGCTCAACATATTTTGGTGACGATTTTTAGGGAAAGATTTTTTGTTTGTGAGCAGACGGGCTAAGGCCCAAAATAGGAAAATAAGTATTTTTATATATTTATTTGTATAAAACTCCAAAATAGAAACTATAGGTCGGCCCAAATGTAGGAATTCTAAAATGTTTCGTGGGCCACACGGCACCGTAAGGCCCAAAAGACTGCTATCCAATCCAATTTATAAAAGAAGGGAACTAGGGTTTTCCATTCGTCTCTTCCACAAAACTCGTATCGGCAGCAGCAACCAGAGAGAGTGGAGCAAAATGGTGTCTCTGAAACTGCAGAAGCGCCTCGCGGCTAGCGTCCTCAAGTGTGGCAGAGGGAAGGTTTGGCTTGACCCCAATGAAGTCAATGAAATCTCCATGGCCAATTCTCGTAAACCACATCATCCTCAATTGTTCTTTATTTTTCGATCTTTCTATTCCTATGAAATTTTCATTTTTAGGCTTCTGGTTTTGTTTAACCTATAAGATGTCTGTATTTTATATTGGATTTGAAAGTTTTTGAAGCTTTTATTGTACTATTCTTCAGCTAGAGCCATAGGGGAGACCGATATACCTTTATCAACGTTGATTATATATCCTTTTATACGAAGGTATCTGTAGGTGTATGCATAAGGTGGATTTTGATTTTCAGGTCAAAACATAAGGAAGCTGGTTAAGGACGGTTTCATTATCAGGAAACCCACCAAGATTCACTCCCGTTCACGTGCCCGTAGGATGAAGGAAGCCAAGAGGAAAGGACGTCACTCTGGCTATGGTATTTATTCCTAAACCTTATATTCAGCAAATATCAAAGATGGTATATCCCATGGATGATTAGTAATATTGTCATTTCTAGTACTTTATGTAAATGTAAATATCAATAGATTTGGAAATTCTACAAAGAAAATAACTGTTGAGGTTTTATTGTGATTCATACTTTCATATCATATCATCTGGAGAGAGAGAGTAGTGTAATTACTATGCAACATACCTTGAGAGAATAGATTGTTTTTTGTTGAGATTGTATTAAACATTTCTGAAGTGTGCCTGAGATGAATGGTTCTCTGATCTTAGTGTGGCAATGTTTAGCTTGGCTACTTATATTGTGTTGATCTTGATACCAATAGGTAAGCGTAAGGGTACCAGGGAGGCAAGGCTTCCAACTAAGGTTCTTTGGATGAGGAGAATGCGTGTTCTCAGACGCCTGCTCCGCAAGTACAGGGAATCCAAGAAGATTGACAAGCACATGTACCATGACATGTACATGAAGGTTAAGGGTAATGTTTTCAAGAACAAGAGAGTGCTGATGGAGAGCATTCACAAGTCCAAGGCTGAGAAGGCAAGAGAGAAGACCCTGTCTGACCAGTTTGAGGCCAAGCGTGCTAAGAACAAGGCCAGCAGAGAAAGGAAGATTGCTCGTAGGGAGGAGCGATTGGCCCAGGTGAGATTTCTGGTGTCCATCACAAGATATTTAAATGCTCTATATTGTGAAACTTTTATTTACCTAGTTAACATGTATTTCCAATGAACTCTGATGATCAAGATTTTTTAACCTTTTTCTACTATTCTATTTGTTGTCTTTGCAAAATGTTAGGGTCCTGGAGAGAAGCCTGCACCCACTCCTGCACCTGCTACAGCATCACAGCCTGCCCAGTGAGTATTGTAACTTCTTTTTGCCTTGTATTTTCAGCTTTGTGGTGTTATGAGTGATGTTAACTATATATTTTTTCTTTTATGCAGAGCAACAAAGAAATCCAAGAAGTGAAGACCGTATTCTGATTTGGGCTGATACAATATTTTGTCGGACTGGTATCAATAGCGTTTGTTTTAAAATAGTTTTGACGAGTTTCTGTTGGTTTAGACATTATTTAGTTTTCAAGTAAATGAACTTGTTTCCGAATTCGTTTTTTAAGCTGATATTTACCGTCTTCGTATGAAGGTCTCAATGTTTTGAAAATACGTGTTACCCTTTCTACTTAATCCGATGCCGCTCTTGATTCTGAATGTTCAACTCAATTAATTAGTTTCTCGTGGAAAGAGTTATATACTGACAGATAAGGCTATAAAACATAAATGAACTGTGGTGTTTTTTTTTGGAAATCTCCATCCTCGCAGTTAAATTGAGTTGAGATGAAACATATTGACGATAAGGGTAATTCAATAATGTTTGAAATGAGGTCTCACTCTTTCTGGTGCGTTTTGCTATGACATTTACTTCTCAGATAAAAAGGACATTAGAAGTTACGACTTTGTAATGCATGATAGGAAAATGTAACGTAACATAACTGAATACAAGTAATTTTACAGCGACAATTGCATCCAGCAGGCGGTTCTTTTTTTTCTTCTTGGTGAAGTTTAATTCAAATTTGAGTGTTAAGGTTACGCTTGAAGATAAAACTGGTAGGGTGATTGAATATCTGTTCTAATCCCCATGCTAACTCGATTTAACAATCTCACCGGCAATGACACACAAAATTGTGTGATTAAGGCAAAGGAATAAGAACCCTGTAATTGGCACTCCCTTCCCGCAGTATCTCCTTCCGCGACACTACAAATAAGTGTATTCCCTACATCAAGATTATTTCGTTTTAATAAAGCAGAGTCCACCAACAAAATAAGCACGGTATTTGACAAATAAACGGTTTGGATATTTATTTACATGTTGCGAATATGGCTCTTCCGGATTCAGGAATTTCGTAAAATCTGTTTCGCTAAAATCATATTTTGAAATTTCCGAAACGGAAAATAAACCAAGCTATATACAAAAGGGATTATTCCTAAACTTTGTTCCTCTATATTGTATGCAAATTAATGATACGTCTTCTTACAAGGCCCGTTCGTTAGAAGCTTGCCTGGATAAGTAAATATTTAAATAATCCTAATCTATATGGCCGCAAACTTTGTTATACAATTTGGCTTATCCAAAATGAAGGTTAAGCAATTTTGTTGTTTTTCATTTTAAAAACTTCTTTGATTCCGTCGACCGGCAAAACCTGCGTCTTCATCTTTGGCGAAGGCCTTGAATCTAGCTAGGCCTCCACTTCCACTATATGCTTGCCCTCTGTTTGCAGCTTGACGATCCACCAATTCGGGATTGCCACTAATCCCAAGTTTAATTATGAATGTAGCTGTGGTCCCTTTGTCCATGCCTTCGCTCTCAATCCATATGTGCCCTCCCATGAGATTCACAAATCTGAATCATTTTTTAGTTTTTGACAATAGTCAACAACAAGATTAAACCAAAAACAATAGATGCAAAATAACATCAACAGCAGCCAGTAGAAACTTTGTGAACTCAGCATTTTTATATTTTAGGTTTATTTTCCCCCTACCTTTTACAAATGGCAAGCCCAAGACCTGCACCACTGGTTGGTCGACCTGGACCGCTCCGAGATTGAGCAAATTTGGTGAAAAGATGTGGTATATCTTGTGGAGGAATGCCACATCCAGAATCTTTAACCTACACAAAAGAGGATGCTCGGGTCAACAACATAAGGTGATAGAAGGTAACAAAGATGTGTTCTTTGTATGCACACCTGTGCCGTATCCCAAGCCGGTAAATACACCTCCACCATTGAATGGAGTGTGGAATCATACCCCCATCCAATGGTAAAGGATTGTGTGTTGGCACAATATAGAAAGAGTAAAAATAACATTTTTCTTAGAATAGCTAAATTGGCAGAAGAAAAGAAACCATATATCTCTAGGCAGTAGTCATATTTTTAGGCATCTAGGCAGATAACAAAAGAATTCAACCACATTAGAACCTAGTTATAGAACAGAAGCAATCTTTCTGAAACTTATTTGTCAACATCAAGACAACTATAATATGACTCATATTTCAGTGCCTCAATCACTACCTGTACTCGTAAGTAAAAATGGCCATCACTTGAAGCTGGGTAAAACTCGGGAGGTCGCCAATCTTGTAAAGAGTCTGGTTTTGGAACAGTTGCTCTAATAGACACATAGCCCTCCTTAGTGAATTTGACAGCATTACCCACAACATTTAATAGAGTTTGCATAAGTCGCTTTTCATCACCAATGGCATGCACAGGAAGATCAGGAGCAATAATTAAAGTAATAGGTAATTTTTTCACAGATGCTATAGGCTTTATCAGTTCAACAACCTGCATTGAAGATGGAAAAGAGCATAAGTGTTGGTCATGTTCAAGAACAAATAATGATTTTGATGCTGTTTCAAGACCCCATGGCTGAAAATCATATGGTAATACCTCTCCCAAAACACCATGAAGATTGATTTTTCCCATTTCTAATTCAAGGCTACCATCTTCCAGTCGAGAAAGATCCAAAACATCATTGATAAGTGTTGCTAAGACATTACTACTCTTCAATACTGTCTCTATCATGACTCTCTGCTCTGGAGTCAGTTCAGTCTCCAAAAGAAGTGACGACAATGCTATTATTGCATGCATTGGTGTCCTCATTTCATGATTCATGACAGCAAGGAAATCATTGCGAGCGTGAATAGCCATCTCTGCCTCCCGTCGAGCTAAATCTAAAGCCACATTTTGTTCCATGAGTTGATCACGAGCTCGCATCGACTCCTCCAAAATAGCAGCATGGGAAAGGGCAACTGCTACCTGTTAAGAAACAAAAAATGAATTTAGCATTCAGTTGAATATATTCTTAAACATGAATACTTTGAAATTTCCATATGCAATTGTGGTCATTTAATCTAATAAAAAAAAGGCATATTCCTATAAGACACACAATTAATTAAACACAAGCTTCAGGTAGTTAATTCGTCATTATTCCAATAAAAATGCATAACAGAGCTATTGTTTAAGGTGAGACCAAGTAGCTAATGGTTGATAGTCACTTCATTATTATATCTTGAAAACAACTTTACTATGACAGTCAGAACAGTACATCAACCGGCAACAACATTGACTGAATTTGATTAATTTGGCAATTAACAAGGAGTAGATGAATCAGCAGCAGTTAGAATTAGGAAACGGAAGTATGTAATTGAAAACAAGGACAACCGAGAGAAAGGAAATCTCAAGAAGACCTGATCTGCAACAACATCAACCAATTCCAACTCATGGTCTCGCCACTTTCTAGCGCTGTCAGTAGGGAGGATGAGAACCATTATTGCATAGCTTTTTGCTGAAAGATCAGGCCAGTCATTGATTTGGAAATTCGAGAGATGTAGCAGAGGCACCCTGACAGCAACTACTTCAGGTGGAACATATCTCCCCACAAGAGGCCTAATCCTGGCCAATGGGCATGTGTGCGGTATCCGTGTCGCTCGAGGGCTATTGAAAACTTCAGTGACAATGGGAAGGTTTGTTGGCACCGTAGACCCAACTTGAACATGAAAGGTTAAAGTGTGGGAAAGTTGCAGATTCAGACCACTCCTTGATGGCATCCACAATGCACATTCCTCCAAGCCTAAAGTCCTACCAAGCTCAACAAGAGTAGTCTTGAGAATGGTATGCCGGTCCAGTGTGCTCCGAATTTCATGAGTCAACATCCTAACGTGCCTTCCGGTTTCTTCCTGCGTAAGAATAAGGCCCATCTCCCTATCAAGCTCTTCAGCCTTGTTCTTAAGGAACAACTCGCGCGTCTTGACACTCAACAGATCAGGAATGATGTGAACAAGCATGAGCGCAGTTGCGCATGACACAATGGCACACGAGACCTTGGCGATGGTCATTACCACGGCAACGGCCTTGGAGTGCACAGAGAATGTCCAGAGGTTAATGAAATGAGTTGCTCCACAGAGAACAATAAAAGCACCAAACTGCATAAGCACCCATCTATAAGGGAAGAATGCAGATTTCTGAACAAAATAGATCAGCTCTACAGGAATAGAGAAATATGCGAGTGCAATTAGGACATCCGAAATATACTGATACTTGACAAGAAGTTCGTCAGGTGGATACGGTGTCTCTATACAATCACATGCTTCCATCATCTTTTACAATATTTATCAACGGATCTGTCAACACCAAAGGCAGGTATTGTTAACGCAGATTTCACAAAACACACTATTATCAGTCTGTGGCACAGTTCAATTCAATCACAACCGTGTATACGAACTTCAGAATCAACAACTACTATACTACCACCATTTACTTGGACTTAGACCCGATTTGACTATTAACTTGCACTTATGAACCGGAGTTGAAAAAAGTTGAAGAATCACAAAAACATGAGCTGAGAGAGACCAAACACGAGAGATCATGGAGCTCAAATCCCATCATTTGGTAGTAAAACCCATCGTAAGGTAAATGGAAATAAAAACATTGAATCTAGGTCCGAAACAAGGTTACATAATCAACTAAATAGAATGAGTTTAATAATGATAGGAACAAATCTGAAGAAAAATCAGCGTGAGCATTCATGAATGAATCGTAAAGCAAACCAAGCAAAGCCAAGTGTAGCTAATAAGTAAATAAATAAAGAAGAAAAAGAAGAAGCAGAGAAAGAGAAAGAATACCAAGAAGAAGAAGGAAGCTGAGGAGCTAGATGCAGAGGAGAGTTGCTGTGGAGTAGGGGGAGCCGCCCATTTGATTAGGCGGACACATTTCTTTTTTTCTTTTTCTTTTTCTTTTTTTTTTTTTTTGGTTGCAGTAAGAGAAGAGGAGAGAAAAGAAATGAGAAGAAAGCAAGCAAGATTAGAGAAAAGCCGAAAAGGAGAGAAAAGATGAAAAATGAAAAAAAAAAAAAAAAGAGAGAGAGAGAAGGTGCTTCCCCTCTGGGCTCACGGACAACGATGACGACTCTCACTCCCAACTTGGTTCACTTCAAACAATTGGTAGCGCGTGCTTCTTCCTCCGCTTTTCTTCCCTTTCTACACGTGACCCACCCTTCATTTTCTATTTTCTTTCCTTAATATATGGGGTTTTTTAACTTTTTTTTCTTAGACAAAATTATCATAAAAAAAGAAAACACTAAAATTATTTTGTATTTAATTTATTTTTTATAGAATAATATATTGATATTATGATATCAAAAATATTATTTGTATATTAAAATTAGTTACTAACATATTTATATATAAATATATGTATAATTTAATTTATTTTAATGTATATTTATATTTTAATATATTTTTTATTGATAACTGATTTTAATAATTAATTTTGATATACATATAATATAATAATTAATAAATTAAAATAAGTGATTGCTTCATTCATCTAGTATTTTAAAAGTAATACAATTAAATTCGATTTTTATAAGTTTTTAAAAATATCAAGATAAAAACACTAATTTCATTTTAATAACGTGATAATTTCTAAAAATTATTTTAATTTCAAATCAATAAATGAATATACAATGAATAATTAAAATTTTATATTGCATGAACAAAATTTTTTATAACTTAAATTATAAAAAAAAAAAAACAAATGAGTTATCGACCGTACGCTAAGAATTTCTCATATTTTAATTTTTGGGAAGGAAATTGATTGGCTCGTTTTATTAGTGTCTTAGGTCATGGACAAATGGACAATGGGCAGTGGACCCACTAAAATTTTCCCTTTCGAGCTAGGGGGAACGTTCTAACTTCGAAGTTCCAACCTCTACATTAATTAATTAATTAATTAATTAATTAATTAATTAAAGTCTTGCAACTACTGCAAGGGTAATATTTTTTGTTGTGTTTATCTATCATATGTTCTTAAGACATATATTAAAATTATAAAATAATTTTTTTATTAAAAATATAAAAAATTTAAAATTTTAATATATTTATTTTATATTTATTAAATAAAAATATTTAAAATAACCTATTAATAATAAATTTATCATATTTAGAATTATGGGACATAGAATTACTATGAAAATTATTTTAAATGAAGCAATAGACTTTAGAGAGTTTAATTGTATTGCACATTTATAATCTCTTTGGCTGCATTTAAAAAGAAAATTAAAATTGTAAGACAGAGATTAGATTGAAACTAAAATAAATTTTTATATTATATTTAGTATAAATTTTATAAAATTAAATTATGTTTTAATATTTTATTTAATTTAAGATAAATATATAAATAAAATAAAAATATTTATTAGAATATTCAAATATTTTTAGTAGAATATATTGTTAAAGTTTTAGTTATTGTTCTTAAAAATTTTTAGTTCTTGTGCCTTTATTTTTTAAAAATATTTAAAAAAATTAAAATTTTATATTCTAGTCTTTAGTTACTAAACACAATATTGATTTACAGCTTCTCAATTCTAATTTCAATTTCTAAAAAAATACGATCTTTGAATTATAATTAGTTGATAATGATGTGCTTGGAATTCTCTTTGTATGGAAATAGTTCAATTCAAATTTTTTTAATTAATTATTAAGTATAAATTTTTATTATTTAATATTTTTTCTTATTTTATCTAAAGAATATATAATTAAAAATCACACTTTATAACAATATTGATAAAATTTATTTTCGTATTCACCTAAGTTGATTAGGGTCCTACTTTTTCTTCCGGATGAATTTTGATTTGATTATGTGAAAGAGCATATTAATTAAATGATGTTTACGATGCGATTTAAATTGGTTTTGAGTAAAAAATTTATTTAATTTAAATATTAATTTTATTTATAATATAATTTAAATTAGATATTCTTTTTTCAGACAATTCAATATAAGACAATTCAATTTCAAATGTTTGAATTAGATTGGATTGAATTTGTAATTTTATAAATAAAAAAATTAAATATACATAACAAATTTTAATATTAAATTTTAAATAATTAATAATAAAATAATAATAGAAACATAATTATTATTGATTAAAATAAATAAATAAATATCTTTTTAAATTCATAAAATATTTACTAAATAATAATAATACGTAAATAAAATATAAACTGAATATATTATAAATAATATTTTAAATGTAATAATAAAATAATAATATTATATTTATTGTGTGATTTGAATTAAATTAAATAAATTTAAAAATAATTTTAAAATTCAATTTAATTGATGTGGTTTACCAAAATTAAAATTTAATTAAATTTAAATTATTTTAGTTTTAATCAATTTTCGATATGGATGGAATGGAAAGCTATTTAATTTGTGTCTGTTTAATTTGAACACCCCATTATTAATTATCCAAAGATGCACGCATCTCGTTAAAGAATTGACCAATGGAAAAAGAAGATCCATCGTCTAATTCTCCTAAATCAGGATGTTGGCCCGTGTACAATGTATTTGAGAAACAGTAACTATCACCACACACCACATCGACGGCTACACATAAATATAAATTTGCTTTGCTCAACACATTCGTGTCCGAAAGGCTATTTAAAGATAAGTTTGTCATAAACCTACATTTAATATTAATTGAAAGTTATATTCTTTAATATTATTTTAAAGCACTCGTTAATATTTTTAAATAGAATTAATCTCCATATACAAGTCTTTTTGTTATATAAGTCTTACAAGTTCTGAAAATTTCTTACCCCTAAAATGCGTCTCTTCTGGCACGTCTACTCCACGTGCCTTTTAACAGATTTTTCAATCAATTAACGCGCGAATATATAACTTTTTTTTTCTGAAAGGATTTCCTTTCCTTTTTTGAATTTCTTCTGTGTTTTTGTACTTTCTCTTTGCGATCTCTTTCTTGCGTTTCTCTCTGTGTTCTTTTTGTTTGTTTTTCTCGATTTTCATTGTTTCTGAAATTAAGCTCTGAAATCGTTTTGAAATCAAGCTCTGAAATCGTTTTGAAGATAATGGATGATTTAACTTCAGATTGTCAGCTGAATCAGAGCGAAGTGGATTTTGAATTTGAATCCAAAGAAGTTCCTGAGGTGTGGTTTAACTCCAGTATATGAATAATTTGTTAGTAGTTTATGATTGTAGAGCTGAATAATTTTGTGAACATTGCCAGTGATATTTGCTGTTCATTGTTTGAATTGAATGTAATGTCCTAATTCTGATGAATTTTCTGCATTTTATATCAGACTTTCGGGGGTAAATTAGGATATTTGGGTGTACTTTAGGAAAGTTTGAGTGTATTTACAGGTTCTGACTTTTCATTTGACCGAGGGTTAATTGTCTTATTCTTTTAGTTGAACTATTTTAGTTTCTGTTTGATGATGATTCATGAATCTAATTTTTGTTATTTTTGTGATGGTTTTATAGTTGTATTTGAATTCTATGCTTTATGCTTGTTTTAATATGCTGTATTTTGGACTTTTTTGGGTGTATTTTGCAGCCCCTCTGTGATGTTGATGAGCAGTTTGTTCCCAATGTTGAGATGACTTTTAATACCCTTGAAGATGCTACAAAATTCTACAAGAATTATTCGAAAGCTGCAGGTTTTTCTACAAGAGTTCAGGCAAAAATAAGAAGGGAAACGAAATTAAGAATCAATTGATTACATGTAGCAGAGAGGCGAAATGAAAATAAAAAATATCTCCAACGGAGAAGACAAACCCCTCAGTAGGATTAAATTGTCCCGCAAAAATTTATATACACATATTGAAGAACATCGGTGTATGGATCATTTTCAAGGTCGTGTTGCATCATTCACATCTTTGTCGTGCAAATCAAGCAGAGATGCTTAAACAGCACATAGAACTAATCATGTGCGTGCGTCGTACAATAGAGAATAACGAGGAAGCCAGTATCAGACCAAGCAAAACTTACCAGTAATTTGTGACAGCAATCGGGGGTCACCGCGAGTTAAATTTTATCGAAAAAGACGTGAGAAATTACATTACGAGAGAAGTGCGAAATGTTTCGAAACTAGAGGATGCAAAAGAATTTGGGAAATACTTATTAAGAATGAAAGAGAAGAATCAGAATTTCTTTTTTGAGCTTGAACTCGAGGACGATCAGTCGATTAAGCTTGCTTTTTGGGCGGACGCAAGGAGCAGCGCTGCCTGTGAGTATTTCGGAGATGTTATTTCATTTGACACTACCTACAATACAAATAGGTAATATGCTGTTCTGGTTTATGATGTTGAATTAATGTTGTTTTATTAATCTAGCAGCAGAGGTGTATATTGGACTTTTTTGGGTGTAGAAGGTTATTATTTGGATGTATTTAACGACTTCAATTCTGTTTTGTCGTAATCTGTTTCAGGTATAATATGGTTTTTGGTTCTTTTGTCGGGGTAAATCACCACGGTCAGTCAACACTTCTGGGATGTACTTTGATGAAAAACGAAGATATTCAATCATTCAAATGGTTATTTAAATGTTGACTACATTGCATGGGAGAAAATGCTCCAAAAAAGATTCTCACCGATCAATGCGCATCGATGCTAAGGGCTATCGAGGCTTGTATGTCCACAACAATTCACCATTAGTGTATTTGGCACATCATGAAGAAGATTCTAAGCAAATTAAACGGCTACAAGAGACACCTAAAAATCGAACAAGACATAAGCCATGTTGTTTGGAACTCTCACACCAAAGAATCATTTGATAGGAATTGGAATGATTTTCTGATAAAGTATGGTCTTGTGGAACACAAGTGGCTTTCAGGTAATGTCTTTTGAAATCTACAGCAGAGGTGTAAATTGCATATTTTTTGGTGTATTATAGTTCTAATTTAGATGCTTTTTGTAGAGCTTTACGAAGACCGTCATATATGGATTCCAATTTATCTCGATCACCACTTATGGGCCTGATGGGTGGAAAAATGCCGGTTAAGAATTTCTAAAAATTATATTTTCTAAACTGCGTTGTGAGTACAATCTTAACCGACAAAATTCCCACTATCAATTTAAAATATGTCACAATTAAAAATAACTGGGAGTAGAATCTCGGGTCGTTTCCCAAAGAGTTGACACAATGATGTTAATTATTGGTCAGGAATTTTCTGAATATTTTTTTTGAAGTTTGAGAACAGAAAAATAAATGGCAAGAAATTTAAGCACTGAATAATAACAAGGGGTGTTATGTATTTAATAAAAAGGTCTTGGCTAGGAGTGAAAAATGGAGTTCCTATCCTTGTTGATTTTTTCCAAGTATAATAGTAAAAGTTTATTGCTTCCACTTAGTTATCCTCTTGCAGTTGCAGGAAAGTCAAGTGGGTAGCACTAACTCTGATTCATAAGTCCTAGTCACTTCCTATGGAAGGATTAGAATTAGTGAAATATGAGTTAGCCAGCAATTCCCAATTACAATTGATACTTGAGTATTCCGACTCAAGGGTTTCCAATTAATCAACTCCAAAGCCAAGTTGGAATATCTACTCCATTAACATGAATGCCATTTTCACAAACATGTCAAAGGAGTAAATAAAAGACATGGTGATTATAATAAATTGATAAAATTAAAATTGGCACGAACAATAATTAAAACGAATCAAACAAGCAATAGGAAAAAAATAAATATAAAAATACTTCACTGCATTAATAGAACTAAAAAATAACAATATCCATATATGAACACAAAGCAATTAAATGAAAAAGAGTAATTGAGTTATTAGAAAAGCAAACTAAAGAGATGATGACTTCAATAGAAGGTAGTAGTAGCTCTCTCAATATCCAATCCAAAGCAAAACTAAGAAATCTAAGAACCCTAGGAGGAGTAGTGTTTTCCTCTCTCTAGAATTCAAAAACTAAAACCAAAACTAAGTGAAAGTGAAGTGTCTTCAGTCTCAGCTACACCCTTGCCTCTAGTCTGCGTTTTTGGGCTTGAAACTGGGTCCAAATCAGCCCAGAAATCGCCCTCAGCGAGTTCTGATAAGGGCAGCACGTGACGCTCTGTCACGCGTATGTGTCGGCCACGCGTACGCGTCGCTGGACTTTTGCGCTTGTCACGCGTACGCGTCACTGTAAGATGCGCCAATACACGCGCACGCGTCAGCCATGCGTGCGCGTCGCTCCTCGCTTCTCAGCTCCTTAGTTTCTTGTGTTCCTTCCACTTTAACATGCTTCCTCTTCATCCTTTGAGTCATTCATGCCCTGTAATCCAGAAAACACTTAACAAACATATTACGGCATCGAATGGTATAAAGGAGAATTAAAAATTAATCATTTTAAGGCATAGGAAGCAAGTTTTCAATCATAGCACAAAATTAAGAAGGAAATGAAAAACATGCAATTTTCATGAATAAGTGTGAGATTAATTGACACAAACCCACTCAATTCGGTCCAAAATATATCATAAAATAGTGGTGCATCAGGGTCAGGATGAGAAGCACACAAAGGAGCGAAAGCATGCATACCTTTTTTAACAAGTTCATTATGCGGAACAGCTCACTTATCCAATTCGTCAAACAATACGATAATTGCCTCGGAAGCAGGGAGCAAAGAGAGAGAAGATCGAATGCTGCAGATTTTCACACCATCATAACATGTGCAACAAAATCCTCAATAGAAGCTCAGTTTCAACAGGTGTACACTCACCAAAAGTTCAGAGAAGTCCAAGCAAAATTCAGAGGAAAGGTGAATTGTATCACAAGATCAACGAACTCCGCTCTAGGCTATTTGGTATATGAAATTGTAGAACAAATTTCCAACTCAACATTCAACAAGTTTGTGGTTACATATGACTCGGTAGCAGCCCAAGTGAAATGCCAGTGCTTATTATTTGAGTCAAGAGTGATATTGTACCGTGACTCCCTAAGCGTGTTAAGCTTTGAACGAGTAAACAAAGTGTCACCGAGATACATATAGGAACGATAGAGCAAAAACGTAAAGAGGAGACACACACACATCAAGAGCAGCTACGACGAGCCAGTGTTGGAGCCAAGAAACAAGAGGTTTGACGAATTGGTGTTTCGTTCACAAAATATATGCGAATTTGCATCAGAATTTGAGGAGCTCACAGCCATTTTGCACTGCGACTACGATAACGTCGTGGTTGAGATG
Source organism: Arachis hypogaea (assembly GCF_003086295.3). Lineage (NCBI taxonomy): Eukaryota > Viridiplantae > Streptophyta > Magnoliopsida > Fabales > Fabaceae > Arachis > Arachis hypogaea. The sequence goes on from NC_092051.1 coordinate 12,203,621, forward strand.
CAAGAACTGAAAGCCAAAAGGAAGGGAACATGTTCGTCATCTCACGAAGATGCTAACTTGGAATCTGTTAACGAGCTTCAAAGCCCTCTAAGGGTGAGAACAGGAGGACGTCCCAAAATAGACTAGGTTCAAAGTTGGACAAACAGATTGCAAATGCCTCAAAGAAAAAGAAAACGAAAGCTCTAAACGAGGTAAAAGTGGTGTTCTTTAAACAGGGGGTAATTAAATTTATTTTTTTTGTTAATAGTTTTGCTAATATGTGAGTTTATTTTTTTCAGTTGAACCTTTTTTATGGCGCATTAATGGTGCAACTAAATTCCAGCCAATATCATGGACATGTTATGAATTATCAGTTCAGAGATTCAGCAGCAGGTGATAGATTTTTGGGTGTATAGTCACAGTATTTTAGTGTAACGATCAATTTTTTTGGTGTATTTCTGCATTCTCTAGTTTTTGACATTTTCTTTTTTTTTATATATTTTTCAGATGCTGCTATTTGTGTTGGAAATTAGTGTCTTGTTTATATTTGTTTGTTTTAAATTTACAATACATATACAATTCAATTCTTAAAGAGGTTAACAATTCAAATTTCTGAATTTCCACAACTCTTGGTTGGTTTTTCCAAGAAAATATATAAGCACTCAATTTGGGTGTATACCGGTTATTTTTGGGTATATTATGAAAGTAATTAGGCATATTAGTATGTTTTGTTATTATTTTCCTTGATTTTTTTAAACCCGTAATTGACAGCTTTTGAATACAGCACAGACAGTTTATTTATGCAAAAACAATTTATAATAAGATTGGATTAAATATACACAAACTTTACAAAAAGTGTTCAAACTATTCCAAGATTACACACCATTCAAACTAATCACTGCTAATATCATCTGAATCTATTTGACAATATGAACTCAATAACACTGTAGATGGCTTGGACAATCTTATTGCTTTGCTTTTCTTGATCGCTGTATCTCTGTCTTGATTCATCTCATGAAATAGAATCCGTGAAACATATTCAACTCTAAAGTGGTCCACTTCCGTCTACAGTATAAAAGAATATTATTTTACTGAACTCCGTTAATTTAATAAAGTAATAGAGAGTTATATACTTTTAAACACAATTATCTGTGTCCAATTCTCCCAGTTATATCTCCCCTTTTTAATGTTTTGAGGCTCGATTATTTCAAGCCATCTCATTACATAAACCGCACAATCATAGCTGAAAACCAAAAATAAATTAGCAAATTAAAATAGAACAGCAAGAGAAAACACAATTTCCATAGAGAAAGATTTATACCTCATTTTTGGCCTGCAATGTTGATGTATGGCGGTTCAATTTCACGATCGTCTTTCTTGAGAGGTTCCCCCAGCATATACCCTCATTCTAAAAACCACATACCCCTAAAAAAAAAACCAAAGCAAAATATAAGAAAGAATAAATTTAATTCCTAAATACACCCAAAAGATCACATACTACACCTTATTTTAAACAGAAATATACCCAAATATTAAAACACAAATAACAGAATCAACTTACAACAAATTTATTAAGCTTCATTCTGGGTTTGGAGGGACACGTCTTGTGATACGGGTCAAGGATACAAATTTTTTTTTCTAACATCAGCCACCCATAACCATCAATGCTCCGCGTAGCAAACAGGTGCAAACATCTGAAGTATGGCTGTTTTAGTTTAATTGGCACATAACCAAAGAATTGTGATAAGAAGTTTTAGAAACGAAAACTTACATATGGATGGGATGCCAATTTTTTCAAATATAAAAAAGGTATGAACATTTTGTAGTCTTCAATGTTAAATGGCTTTTTTGTTTTTGGCTGTAAGAACTCGCCACCCTCGTGATTTCCAACAGCCATGTTTTGCAGCATTTATGTAATATTTAATACACCCAATACATAAATATACCCAAAATTGAGTTCAGTACACTTTACCACAATAGTGGGAGAAGACAGTAAATTTCTTCTTTAAATATTCTAATATTTTGTTTGTTTAGAATCAGACAAATACCATTTATAATATAGAAAAACGAAAAACCCAAATTAATTACATCAATCAATATTGTAGTCACAGCTCATAATAAAATCATTAATCTTATTCTAATATTACCTCAGCTTCGATATATGTACTAGCTTTTAAAGATGCGAAGTGAATTTTTGACAATTGTATTGGCTGTTGGGCATTGAGGATGCACATTGGCTCCCTCTCATTAGTACCTCCATCCCCGTAGGTCTTTACATGTGTGGTCCAAAGGTAACACTTTTTCTTCATGTCGGCCGACGATTTCTTCCTCCTTGCAAGAGTTTCAAACTTTTCAAAGATTTAGTCGGCAGGCTGCTTTTTGAGCGAGGGACTTTTATCCTCTGCAAAATTCAATGCTGCCTTAACCCCAGTGTTTTCAATTTGTTCCACCAGCTTCTCTAATTTTTCAATTAGTATTGGTGTCTCAGGACTTTTTCCCTTCTCAAATGCTGGTTGCCCCTCTTGTGTCAGCGTTTCTTCTTGACTTGAATCAGTGAAGCCGAGGCTGAATAATGGCGCCGAAAATTGTTTTGGTACATAGGATACTGTGTTGGCGATCATCATCAATGCGACAGTGGCTTCAAGGGGTGGACTACTGTGTGTTGACATATAAGATACTATAAGAATAAGAATAGACGAATGATATCGAAAGAGAGTTATATTGTGTAGAACTTACATTTTAGAAGGAGCTGGTGGCACTGTGAGTGTGCTTTCAGCAGGTTGTTGGGGTTGTGGAGTGCTGTAGGGTTAGAAAAAAGGATTTAAATTATAAAAAAACCAATTTCACCTCAATCCAGATGAGATACACCCAAATAAAAAATAATACACCCAAATAATAATCAAATACACCCGAATATTATTCCTCACCCTTTAATTCTTTCTTTGCTAATTTTCTTACTCTGAGACTTTGCGGGAGATGGTTCAATTTGTATAGGGCTTGCCGCTGTTGTCTGTGACGGAGGCATGCATACTTGAATCGAAACTCTAAATAAGACAAAAATAAAAAGTAAGAAAACTCCCTTAAAATAGATTATTAGAAGGTTAAAATTTAGTTGTAAAACTCACATATCAAGCAGTTTAGATTGTGAATGTGTCTCCATCCGAACAATGATCATCTTCTGTTGAGCTGGGTCACTGACCGATTCTTCTTCCAGACCCAAGCTGAAATCCACAAAAATAATGTCAAAATACACTTGAAGCATTGAAAAGAAACACAGGCTCTTTTTTTTTAGAACTTACGTAGTTGCAGATTTTTCTTTTTTTTTCTGCCTTTTTTTTTTTCTTGAATAAAACATTAAAGTGTTTTTTTTTTCTACAAAATATATATACTGAATTAGAAGCAGATGGTAACAAAAGAATTAAGCAAATGGTATTAGAAACAAAAATTACATGCTATCCATGGGTTTGTTTATGCTGCTTTGATCCGTTTGTGTTTGAAACAAAGGATCGTTTTCACTTCCTAAGTTCACATCTGGCATCTAAGCACAGAATAAACATCATTCAGTAAAATTACTATTTAATTAAATCAAGATATCAAAATCTTATCAAATAAAGGATCTTACATTTCGGATGAGATATGGTGACCTTTGGTCGATGGGAGCCCAGCTTCCTTCATCCTGAGAAAGCAAAAACAATTATCAGCAACAAAAATACCTTAAAATCGGCAATATATACCCAAATTCAACATACCCTTGTCCAGCCTTTTCATTGGTTTTCTTCTTTTTTGATTCTCAAAAGAATTCTTCTATTTCTTCAGTTCTTACATCAGTTCTGACAGTACATGTAAAAGAATATGTTAAAAATTAATTTTTTGATGATAAAAGGGTTTGGTAGCTTTACAACGTATCTTACACATCATAGGATTTCTTCAGAAGACGAATCCTCAACAATGTGCTTTCTTTTTTTGGATTGCGTCCTAAAAATAAAAAAAGTATAAATCAGACAAACATAACAAAATTGATGATAATTACTCCGAAAAGCCGTGCATACTTTTTGGGTGAAGTCTGAATTTTTTTCTTTGATTTTTGTTTAATTATTGGTGACAATTCTTCACTTCTGAAATTAATTTAGAAACACCCTGTTAATACATCAAATTTTGATAATAAACAGAAAAGAAAGCAATGCAATCACAATTTTAGAATCTTACTCATTTTCGGATTTACTTTCATTTTCTGAAGTGGAATCCTCCAAAATCTGTTTCCTTTTTCTGGATACCATTCTGGAGAGCAAACAATCATTAGAAAAAAAGCACCCTAAAAATGATAAAATACATCCAAAAATATTACTTACTTTTTAGTTGTCCTGATGGGTTATTTCCTTCTTTTTGTTGCTTCCTCTGAGTCTTGTTCAGACTCAGACTCAGAGGAAAAAGCAAGTTCACTCTTCGATGAATTACTCTCGGATGAAGTTACCTTCTTCTTTTTTGTCTTTTTCTTTCTTTTCTTTCTCTTTCATTTCCTTCAATTTCTTTTTCACTTCCGCCCTCTTGACGATGCCCTGAAATAGTCGAAACGTTAGATTACACTATCTACATAAATAAAATACACTCAAATTAGAAAAGGTATTCTACTCAGTTACCATATGGCCATCAATTTCTGCTCTGATCCTCGCAACCATTAGCTCCCTATTCCAATGGCTAACCCACGACAGTCCAAGGATTGCTTATCCTTTCTTGTCTGCGTGTTTTGTTAGATGAAAATAGACTATCATCAATGCATAGAGGCAACCATCAATCGATTTTTTCTTTTTCAAACGTAATTGGTTATGCCTTTGATGATGAAATTGAGGACATGGCTGGCCCAGTAACACTCTGTTATGTTGTCCATCCGAAAAATTGGAGCTAGGTGGACAGGAGATACTTTGTTATCTTAGTTGGCAACAAGAACGCCATTTGAATATAGAGGACGAAAATCCTCTTGAACATTAGGCGATCTTGATTGTTGTCAGCACCGATATCCATCATCTGATCGGTCAGATTCTTTAATGTTTTTCCTTAGAACTTTCTAAAAATCTCTTTGTTCTTCTAAAAAAGATCCTTAAAATTCACTTTATCAGAAAATAAGTCTTCTATAAAAAGGAAAATAAATTACACTCCAAATTACTTGAAATACACCCAAATAACAGCCATATACACCTAAATTTATTTCTTGATTATATGAGATCAGAATAACATATTACAAAGAATAGATTACAAAGAATGCAAGTATAGAGATTTTCTGTAATCATTTACCTGATGCATTGAAGACAAGGGTAGCTCCTATTTTTTTGGGTTTAATTTTAAACGAATTGTGGCTTGTGTCCAATTTATTTTTGTCCAAATTAAAGGAATTAGCCAACTCCTTTAACAGTTTGTGTGGCACATTTATCGGCGGGATGTATATGAGACCACCAAATCCTAATTCGTGAACGATGACCTTCTTTGCCTCGCTGATCTTTTTAAACTTTTCACTCAATAGTCGCATGGCACATTTCAAGTCATTGGTTTGCTGTAAACAAAGCAAAATAAGAATCATTTAAATAACCTATATTTATACTAGGAATAATTGACTTGTTCTAAAATATGTGTGTGTGTGTATTTTTTTTCCACCTTGAATCTTGCTTATCATTTTTACTGTAAGGAATAAAAAATATTGTCAATAGATAAAAATACCAGCCAAATACCAGCCGCACACACTCAAATATGAGCAACATACACCCAAATAACTGCTAGATACACCCAAATACCATCCCCATACACCTAAATCCAATCCTATACACATTTATTATTTTTTCGATTACACAATATTATATGAGTTCAAAATGATATTCAAGTTAACTAAACATGCATACAATAACACTACAAGCTAAAGCATCAGTGAAACATCACCAGTTACACTTGAATACTCTTGATATATATACCAAACACATACACCTGCATTTTTTTGAATTACATAATATTATATGAGTTCAAAATGATATTTAAGGTCAAAATTTCACTAGAAGCAGCAATCAAATTCGAATTCCATGATATACACCCAAAAAATTGGCCATATACACCCAAATATGAGTTCACTTGAAATACAGTACAAATTTTATATGTATACAAACTCGCTTTCAAATATGCAAACATGCACAAAAATAGATAAAAAAACACGTTAAACCATTCACTAAAAGTACGTAAAACAGTATAACCGACTTGAATAGTTTCACCAAAACCTTAATATCTACTTTAAACCAAGAACATATAATGAATCTACTTAATAAAAGAGAAATACGACGATATAATGCTTCGTTTTCAAAATCAGAAAGAGAAATCTGAAAAACCTAGAAGATTAGTGAAACAGTGCCTTGAATAATGTTTCTTCTTTCTTTTTGGTATTTTTTTATGGAGATTTTGATGTTTGTTTGTTGATTTCGTCGACTGTTGGCGAAGAATTTGAAAGTTTCTTTAGAGTTTTCGAATGTGTTTTGAATCTCGACGGTTGCAGTTTTGATTGAGGAAGAAGAAGAAGAGTCGTTCATAATGATGAGTAGCGCGCTTTGGAAACGGTTGAGTAATGCGCGTGTTTAACACACTTGAGTTATGTGAGAGTAGTTTTTGTTGGGTTTAGTCCAACTTGTAGGACCTGTAAATCAAAAAGACTTATATGTATAGCATAACTATTTTAAATAATAATTTTATTAATTATGATTACAACATATTTATATGTAAGATAAAATTCAATAAAAATCAAATAACATTCTCACAGATAAAATACCTAATAGGATTAAGAGTGAAGTTGATATTTACATTATTTTTTCAGAAGTTATAGCAGTTATATTTGTTTAACAGATAAAAGTTTAATTTTAATAAATATAAGATAGGACAATAGATTTTAGTAAAATTGTTTTCTATATTTAAAATGACTATGATAAACATTAATATAGTAAAAAATAATTTTTATTTATTAATATATAAAATTATATTACATATTTTCTTATTCCATAATTCTCTTCTGTTGGTCAATTACTTTGGTTGGTTATTATTATTATTTGGTTTTTTGGTGAGAATTATTTTGGTGGATTTCCATTTTTATAATGCAGAAGGATTTTTTATTTAAATAAAATAAATTATTTATTTATTCAAATAATTTATAATATACAAATTTTACTATTTTGAATATTTAGTTATGTTTTTGTTGAAAATTAAAAAAATAAAAATTACAATGTTTATGCTAGTATTGGTGCTAGTACTAGCAGTGAAAACAACATTAGTATTTTTTGTATTTTCGTTGTTCCTGCCAGCAAAGAATAAAACAATTTTTCTCTTTCATTTTCTCTATCATTGCCCGCAAAAAGAGAGGAAAGAAAAAATGATTTGCGTACAAACAAAAACCGGAGGACTATGATGCATACACACTGATACGAACATGAGACACGACATGACATCGAACACGTCGACACGCAAATTTTAAAATCTTACATGATATGGGGACACGCATACATATAAAATATAAAGTATTTTTAGATAAATCGTAATGATATTTTGATATTTTATTGATATTAAAATATAAACTAAAATTTTTAATTATTTTTAATATCTTATTTTAATTATATCAAGTATTTAAAATATTTTTTTGTTTCAATAAATAATAATATATACTATATCTAAATTTAATTATTTTAAAAATATATATTAAGAATAAGACAAGATACGCTGACATGTGATGGTATTTAGGTGTGTCTAGAGAAAATTTTTTTATTTTTTATTAATATACGGTTGGATGCGTGTCGGACGAATATCGATGAGTGTCGTGTTCAAAGTGTGTCCAACACGCGAACACAACCACTCAACGAAGTGTTTGTGCTTCATAGCTAGAGGATGATAATAATTTTCTCTATTCTCTATTTTTTGTCCATTTTCGCGAACAAAAACAGCGAAGGTGTAACAAAAAATTAGTACTGTTTTCGCTGCCAGCAACAACGTAAGCATTATAAGTTTTGTTTTCGCTTTTTTGCCAGTAAAACTAAAACCACATCTAAATCTAAATACATAAATTAATAAATTTCTGTATTTTGATTTAAATTGATAATTTTTTTTTTGAAATAAAGAAAAAGCCTGCATAAGGGTGATAAATTAATGAGATTTCTCAGGCACACTACAAGCTTGTGGCTTTGTTTCCTGGACTGGATTTCGGTCCACTGTAAAATGATCATTCAAACTATGGTAGGCCCACCACCTTAGCAACTATATTTCCTTAATTCTCTTTTATTCCTTAATTTTGTTAACCTCCTCTTAAATACACTACTATATAGGCCCCAAAGCCCAGTCCGGGAACAAACAGGAATAATGCAATGAAAATTTTGATCAATTAAGGCCCAAAAAAAAAAAAAAACTTGGACCAATTATTTATGTAGTTTCAGCCTTTCAGGTCAATAGCAGTTAAGTGCACTTTCTTTAATGCAATTTTTTTATTAATACTTAACCACCAAATCTATTTTAAATACTAAGTAATAAATATTAAATTTTAAATTCAAACGATATAAAAATAAAGTGTTAATCAAATAGCCATGGACTAATATTGATAAAAAAAAAAAAAAAAACCGACGATTTCTTAATATTTCTCTTATTGAGACAGAAAGAAAATAAAAAATAAGATATTGGTTTTCTAGTTTTGTTAAAAGATTTTCCATTTTATGCAATAGATTGGTGATTGGTCTTGACTGTTGGTCTGTTGAGCAAATCGCAGAGAATCTAGTAACGCGGTGTCAACTGAAATGTGAATTGTCTTCACTTTCATAGGATTCTACTTTCTACGTTAAGACAAAGTTGACAATATGAGGTGCCTCATTATCATACTTTTGTGCATGCTCTTCCTCCTCCAATCATATGAATTACATTGGATTCATTTCACTATCTTCCTATTTCTGCTATATGTGTCCTTTGCATGAATATGACACCCCCCTCCATTTTTATTTTTTTTAATATGTTGTTTTTTGCTGCCACTTTGAAACTGCTTATTGAAACTTCATCTGCTTGTTAATATTTGAGTGAGTATATATATAGGCCTTTTGACGTCTTTGTTCTGTTACAATCACAAACAAATTTAAGTCTAAGATATTGCGATTCCCAAAATTTTCCAGTTTATTACAAACCTTTTGTATTTGACTATTTTCTTAATTTGACCCCACGCTCCATTATTATTTCTTTTTTTTTTTTCATACATACTAGTATATAATATAGAAAAAGTTTTAAGTATATTGAATACACAAATGTTTCAGTTATTTTAACCGTTGATCTAAATTATAAAAATATATATAATATATATTAATTGAAATCAACAGATAAAATAACTGAAATACCGATATTCTTGATATACTTAAAATTTTTCCTATAGTATAACTAACAACAATATAATGACTTGGTCCTCTAACAAAATTTAACACATTATACACAAAAAATAGTCATCCATAAAGACAGTTTTAATGTAAATATATAATATTATTTAATAAAATTAGACTTCCGATTCCGTCTCTATTAACGTGTATAACATAGAGATGTTATGTTGAGTTCATTTTATATATAGTGGCAATGCTATTGATAACGGATTAGCTGAAATTGTATCTATCCCTGCATTGGATTCCTCCTCAGCCTGATCAGATATATATGACTATATTATTTGTTTTAATAAATAATAATAAAAGAATAGGAGATAATTAGATAAATAGTAATGGGGTTTGGTTGTGTGGTATTTCAGCCCACTCTGAGTATGACGTTACGTTTGTTGTTGAGTTGTACGTTGACATTCAAACATGGTTTGCCATTTGGCGAATTCTATGGTATTTTTTATTTAGTATTTAATTTTTATTTAAATTATTTTTTATAATAATTTTAAAATATTTAAATTTTTTAATTTTTATATTTTTAAATTTAAAATTAATTATTTAACTTATTTTAACAATTAAATAATATCTTTTAGGCATCTTACACTTGACACTTTGTTTTTCACTTGCCATCGCCGGTTTATGCATGTCAAACCACAGAGCGTGCCAAAAAAAAAAAAAAAAATTTTACATTATAGAAAAAATGTACAAAAAGTGGCACAGAAATTGTTTCTCTTTGCCTACCTAATGCTTGCCAAATTTTGGTAATTCATAATTCCATTTTTTTTAATTTCAATTATGTATGGAAGAGCGTGCGTACGCTTATTTGCAGAGATGGATCCAAAAAATTTAATATATAGAGACCGAATTTTAGATAATTTTTTTTTATTTTATAAAAATAATTAACATATAATTATTGGAGTTAATTTTTTTTAAAAAAAAAATATATATATATATATATAATTATAAATTTTTTTCATAATTTTATTTTTAATATGATAGTTACATAAAAGAAATATAACAATATCAATAGTAAATTATAAAATTATAAAGTACTAATAATTTATAGCGTGTTTAGTTAAAAATGATCACATATCTTATTAATTAAAATTAATTCTTTTAAAAAATTTTAAAAATTTGAAAATAAATGATAAATTATTAATTATTTGAAAAACACAATACCTTTATAAAATACAAGATATAAGATATTTTTATAAAAGTTTTTCTTTCAACAACGTAAATTTAGAATAAAATAAATATTTTTTATAAAAAAAGAATATCTAAATTACATAATGTGATTACCAAAATATAATTACGTAAGTTATTATTAATATAATAATATAAATTTTAAATATGTTAATATAAAATAAATAAATAATTTTTTTAAATAAATATAGAAATTATTATATAAAAATTAATTTAAAAGTTACAAAGACTTGAGAATATAATATTAAATTAGTTAAATAAAAAATATTAATGAATTAAATAATTAAGACATAAATTTATCACATAATAAAAAATAATACATATAAAAATATTAAATTATATAATATTTTTTATTTTTTAGATACATATCTCATATATAAATATAGTTTCTAAAAATTTAGGGGTCGAGGCCAATACTCGTCCCTCTAAGTCCGTCCCTGCTTATTTGTTATCATTTTCTGCCTTAATTTATTGTAATCTAATTCGAAACAAGAGCGATTTCATTTATGCATAGACACATATACGAGTAGTGAAGACTACTCAATAATAGTCAAGAAGAGAAGCCATTGGTTATGCAATAAAATGCAAACTCTGGATGGAGGAGGAGTGGAACATGGTGGTGGCTGTGGTGGTGGTGGGAGTTAAGGGCGGGTATTTTGTTGTTCAGTAATTAAATGACTATATATAACGGCGCACATGGGTGCAAGTTGTTGCCTCCACTAACCACGTGTTTCATTACTTAGTGCTAACACAACCATACATAACAAATTCCACTAATTCATCCTAATTCCATCATTTTAGCTGTCACTCGATTTTTAGATATCAATTTATATTTGGAACGATCTGGATCCGTTGTACATTTTACTTGCTTTAATTAATTTATGCACACACAATAAGAATATTGAATATTTTTCAATTGTATTTTTTTCTTCCCAAAGATAATACTAGACTCGTAGATATGCTGGTCAAATTAGTAGCATTTAGCACCTATTGTGCCTACTGTCATTTGCATGTGGCCCTCTGAATCGAACTAAATCTTACAAAATATGTCATGCCCGTGCAAGTGCCATAATGTTATATTTTTCAACAATAATATTTAAAAGACAAAAAAAAAATTAAAACAATTTAAATTTATTTTATTTAATATTTATTAATTATAATAATATTTAATAAATATTAAATAAAATAAGTTTAGACGGTGTTTTTTTCTCCATATTAGTTATAAAGTGAGAAAATAGGAAAGCAATTGTTATTGAATTATTTGTTGGAGTTTATTATTTACTTATAACAAAAATTAATTTCTCACTCGTTCACTTTACATTGCTAGCTAGTTTAAAGAAGAATCAATACTCTAGTGCTTTTTAGTCATTTCACTTTTGATATACTGTCCCTCGCAAGTCACAACTATCACCTCCACAACCACTTATCACCCCACTCAATTATCATGTATTTGGATCGGAGTTTCTTTTATTTTGGATTTTCATTGAAAGCTACTTAACAAAAGAAAATACAACATCCGCAAAAATTGAGATTTTGGCATCATTATGTAATGTTCTAATTATTTATAAAAGTAGTAATGCCATATATTATTCACATAACTTATTTATATTATTAACTACTGTGCACCATGGTAAATTTAACACCATAAGCTAAGATATTAAAACCAAATTAAAGATGTTTTTTAATTAACATACTCTCTCTCTTTCTCTCTAATAATTAAAAAAATTTAATTTAAAAATATCCATTCATTCATGACTAATAATTGACAATGTGAATATAATACATCAATCTTATGTGTATATAGAAAATCAATTATTAAATTAACTATTCGTATATAATATATATTAAAATATAAAATTATTTTAAAATATTATTACTCTTTTAAATTTAGAAATTATCTGAACAAAATTGTACAAAATAACTTAGAGACATGATATTGTTATTATCTTTCTATTTTAAATTTTAATGTCCCAAATTCATCATTTTTAATGGTAAAAAGTGTATATGCAAAAATTTCCGTGTTTAAATTAGTAAGGAGTGCAAGAGACATTAAATTAGAAATTATATATAAGTGCACATATTTGGATAGTGCATATGTCACAAAGTTGTGATATTATGAGTTATTTATCTTCATAAAAAAATGAGTTGCTTTTTTTATAAATTATTTGATGTTTTATTATAATACCATCTTTTGAGTTACATTTAGAGTATATATATAATCAATGTTATAACTTTTTTTTAAAAGGATAATAATAGTTATAATGTAATCATTAAATTTATAAAATGAGTTGTTATTAGATATTATATCAATTGATGAGGAATTACTATTATCTTTGTAATATTTTGTATAAAAAAATTTTAAAATTCGAGATTACATATACTTAAACTTGGTTCTTAATAATAATAAATTTTAAAAAAAAAATCAGAATAAAAATATATATTAAAAATAAATTAAATATTATATATATTTCTATATAAAAATATAATAATTAATTTAGTAATTAAATATTAATATTTACCTATCATTTTTATCATCCATACATATGTAGGTACTGCCGTAGGGCTATGTATGTCACTAAAACGTGTTGAAACTTGAAAGAAAGCAACTTTCACTATCATATTTATTATGGAAGTAGGCTTAATTTTAATAAATTAATAATATAAAAATCTTTATGTCATCATCTAGCTGTATAAATCACTTCATCAAAATAATTAGTTGAATTTTATTAGAATAACCTTAAACGTCACATATACAAATAAAGAAGTTGCACTAAAATTATATTAAAACAAAAAATTATGTGATACATTTAAATTTATTCGACAATTAAATTCAATTAAATTAGTCAAAATTCAATAAAAATTAATTTAATTAGTGAGTCCGACTACGAGAACATTTTTATATTTCTCTTCTCCTCCTCTTTTTCTTTCTCTTTTTTTTTTTCGTATTTTTTTTCTTTTTTGCGTTCGTTCTTCTTCTTCGCGTATTTCTTTCTCATCGTTTTTTATTGCTATTGTTGTTGCTGCGTGTTTTTTTCTTTCTTTTTTGCGTTCTTTCTTTTTTTTTGTGTATTTTCTTTTCATCGTCTTTTATTGCTGTTGTTGTTGCTGTATTTTTTTCTTTTCCTCCTTATCTTTCTAGTAATTTTGTAATTTTGCAGCATCATGCATTTTTTATTTGATCTTTTTATTCTTATTAATAGAATAAAACTAGAAGAACAATGAAAAGGTAAAACACAAAAAGAAGATGATGAACAAGAAAAGAAAAAGAAGACGATGATAATGATAAAGAAGAAGAAGAAGGAGGAGAAAGAGTTTTGAGTTTGGTGCATTTTGGATTTGAATTTTGGTACATTCTGAATTTAATTTCGGTACATTCTGGTTTTAACTTGTTTTAAACTGAGTTTGTTTATGTGTTTTCATTATTAAGAAATTTTGGTGTATTCTGGATTGAACTATTGTACATATATAAAGAAGATATATAATAATAATGACAATAACGATAACGATAACGATGATGATAATAATGATGACGGAGGAGGAGGAGGAGGAGGAGATCGAAAAAATTCAAATGAAAAAAAGAAGAAAGAGGATGAGAAGAATGAAGAGATGGAGGTGGTGGTGTGGTGGTGGTGATGACGATAACGAATGAGAAAGATAAGAAAAAAAGAGGAGGAGGAGGCGGAGGAGAAAAAGATGATAATGAAGAAGAAGGAGGAGAAGGAGTTTTGAGTTATCATTTAGTAATTTCGTTCCATTTTGGAACTGAGTTTGTTTGTATACCGTCATCTGTTGGGAATAATACACCATTCCCCATTGAGAAAACACCTTTGACAGAGAAATAAAATAGACACAATCACAACACAAGAATTTAACGTGGAAACTCCAATTACCGGAGAAAAAACCACGGCCGTTGTCAAATGACAACCAGAGAATATCACTATGTGAAAATTGTTACAACACATAGACTTCTTTCTCTCACCGGCACCCCAGTACACCCACACTCTCTCAAAGCAAATATCTAACTACACCTCACAACACTCTCTAATAAAGAGTACAGAGGAAAAGAAAAATCAGATACAAGCTTAAAGTGTTTCTGACTGGTGCAAAAACAAATGGAGAACTTAGCCTCATATTTATAGCCTAGGCCACCCACTCCATTTGCTATCCTGAGCAATGTGGGACTAATTCAACCAAATCCTAACAATCTCCACCTTGATTGAAATAGTCACACATCTTCAGCTTCCATTGTCAACACCGACAATTCTTTGCTGCCATTGTCTATACCGACAATCATAGTTCAGAGAACTATCATACTCCACCATGAAAGTATACTCACTTGGAATTAGACCACTCCAAGCATTTCACCTTGGTACAGATCGAAACCTTGCTGAAATTCATGGTGCAACTTCCAAATTGGCTTTTCCTGGAAGTTCTTCAGCCATCGACCTAACTCCGCCACACACCTTGCATCTCAACGCCAACCAATGCCCGTGTGCAATTGTGGACCCGATTGCCACAATTCATCCTTATCCATGGCAGTGCGGTAATACCATGAGGATACTTCTTGTCTTCTAGAGAACATCATCTTCTCCCATAGAGAGAGCAACTAGAGATCTTCTCCTTCAATGCCTTGTGCAAACCTGATTGTATCAACACATCATTGACTTGTATTTGCCACAAGCCAAAATTGATTCTTCCATCAAATTTCTCTATTTCAAGCTTCACAGCACTTGAATATCCTGACATTGTTGCAACCGTATACTGGAATAGTATAACTCAACCGTGCACTAGGAAGGGTCCCCAGGAAAGAGAGGTGGGTCACAATGGACACACTTAAATACCAAGTCTTTCCTTAGCCAGAACCTTTCCAAACAGCACTCTCACAGTGTCACACTGCCTTCCAGCAACAACAACAGCAACCAAAGATCAACCTCAAGCCACAGGACAAAATTCTTTTCTGATGTGGAAGGTCAGACTAGGCTGCAACCACAGAGCATACTAAGAATAAATCCCACCGAACCGAAGCTCTTGATACCACTTGTTTGGAATAATACACCATTCCCCCTTGAGAAAACACCTTTGACAGAGAAATAAAATAGACACAATCACAACACAAGAATTTAACGTGGAAACTCCAATTACCGGAGAAAAAACCACGGCCGTTGTCAAATGACAACCAGAGAATATCATTATGTGAAAATTGTTACAACACATAGACTTCTTTCTCTCACCGGCACCCCAGTACACCCACACTCTCTCAAAGCAAATATCTAACTACACCTCACAACACTCTCTAATAAAGAGTACAGAGGAAAAGAAAAATCAGATACAAGCTTAAAGTGTTTCTGACTGGTGCAAAAACAAATGGAGAACTTAGCCTCATATTTATAGCCTAGGCCACCCACTCCATTTGCTATCCTGAGCAATGTGGGACTAATTCAACCAAATCCTAACATCATCATTAAGAAATTTTGGTGCATTCTAAATTTGAACTGTTATACATAGATGATGATGATAAATGTAACACCCTAACTTTTAGTAATTAGTACCTCATGATCGCACTAAAAGCTTAGGTGTTACTTACCTAATTCCTTTTATTATCTATTTAATATTGAGCCTTTACGCGTAAATCTATCGATGGTTTTACTAAAAATATAATTTTTCTAACAAGTACAAACAACACATATTCACATACTTAATATTAATAATACGTTGTAGTGTTATGTACAAAAGCAATTACAGAACCTACCCCTCTGAATAAATCTCTAACTAACAATGCGTGGGGAAAACAAATTCTAACAACTCAACTCGTAAACATATTCCTCTGTGCTCTCACCGCTTCGCAATAAGCCTTCACACCTGTAGCTGAAAGGGGTGGAGATAGGGGGTAAGAACTGGGGAGTTCTTAGTAGGATCGGGGTTAGGAGTAAAATTCATTCTATATATACCTGGTCAGCAATAACAGTCAACAAGGTACCATCTAATTCAACAATTAAAGAACACAGAATTCAAACACAAGCACACACAATCATAGAAAACACAATCACAAACAAGTATGCGCAAATAAGTATGATGCATGTCTATCCCTAGTGCAGGTAATGAGCTCATCTGTCGATTTCGACCCGCTCCCGACGTAACTCAGTAACCTTTGTTTGAGTTTGGTTTCCAGTGTCATAACCTCTGTAAGCAACCTCTAACTTACAGGTGCGACTCTCTTGAGCCGATGTATGCAAACATAACCTCTGTCTTACAGATGAGGCTCTCTCTAGCTAATGTATGTAGCGATAACCTCTATAAGCAACCTTTGTCTTACAGGTGCGACCATCCCCTGGATTGGCCGATGTATCTCTGGAAAGCGAATCTCGGTGGACTCACCACCATATCTTTGCTTGTTTTCAGCAGGTAAACAATCATCTCTGCTTCTCTCCTTTTCTTTTCGTTCTTTCTTTCTTTTTTTTTTCTGTTCTCTGCTCTCCTGTGGCAGAGGTTCTTTAGATTCTTTTAATTTTTTGCTCTCTGCTCTCCTGTGGAGGATGTTCTTTAATATTTTTCTTTCATTTTCTTTCCTTTCTTCTTCTTTTCTTTCCTATTATTCCATAATATAAATTATCTTCGCATTATTCCCTCGCCTCTCCTTAAGTGTCTTATGAAAAAGAATTGTAAAGTTCTTTAATTAAGTCTACGTTCTCTAAAACTTTTAAGATTACTCTGCTTGCTTGCTTTCTCATTAATATTACATATTATAATATTCTTACAAAATAACATCTTTGATAAATACTAATTTTAATAATAATTTATTTTAATATAAATGAATAATTTTAAAGAAGTATTTAAAATAATATTTATAATCTTCTTTTAAGACTTAATTTATAAAATCTTATTTTTAAACTTTTATTAATTACTTTCTAAATCACAAACTTTTTAATATTCTATTTTCAACCTCAATACTTTAAAAAATCATATTTGAAACCCTCACTTATTTTTATATTTATAAAAATAACCCTAAACTTTTATAAAATACCCATTTTTACTCCGTACTTTATTTATTACCCAAAATTCCCGGAAACTTATATAATTACAAATTGTATTTCGATTTTTATATATAAATACAATGTTACCCTTTAGAAATAAAGTTTAAACATTAATCTTCCTCTTATAACCAAAACCGAAACCTTCAGCCCTTCCCTTTCAAAATATTATTATTTGTATTTTAATCCGTCTTCGAGTCTTTCGATTACCGATTTTTCGTAACTTTTAATCTTTTCTCTCGGCCATCAAACCTCACGAACTTTATCTCAAAATACCACATCACAATAGTCCCCAAAACCATTAAAATAACCACAGCTGAGCTATTTGTCATAGCCAAACTAACAAATCACAAGCAACAACAATAATTCAACGTAAACTCATTCAAATTCAAACAATAATCAACCAAATCAAGATTCACTTATCAAATTCATATTTAATTATTATAAAGTTACCAAAATCCTTTCTCTGTGCATAAATCACAACAGAATTTTCAGAGAAATTTTTTGACCGAACTACTGAAGAGAAAAACGTCAGAAAAATCTGTGTTTCCTAAAACTCCAATTGGCCAAATTCAAGGAGAATGGAAGCTATGTCACCATTAATTTCTACCCAACAAAAGTAATACCAATACATAGAGGAGGAAGATATAAACACTTTTACTAGATTATATTTTTTATTGGAGTTACGAATCTCAAAAAATCGAAGTTGGAAGGATTGAGGTTCCATGGCTTTCTTTCTCTTTTCCTCACGGCATTCTCTTTCTTTTTCAAAGAAAAAGGTTCGGTCATGCAAGAGAAAGAATGATTAACGGTGGTTAATTAGTGTTAAAGTAACAGATGGAGGTTTATGTGTCAAGATTATATATATGTATATATGCATATGCGGCTTGTTTCATTTCTTTCTTTTATTCTTTAGTGGCTTCGGCCAAATAATAATAATAATAA
Source organism: Arachis hypogaea (assembly GCF_003086295.3). Classification (NCBI taxonomy): domain Eukaryota; kingdom Viridiplantae; phylum Streptophyta; class Magnoliopsida; order Fabales; family Fabaceae; genus Arachis; species Arachis hypogaea. Next base: position 12,222,180 of record NC_092051.1, read on the forward strand.
TAATAATAATAATAATAATAATAATAAAAAGGGAAATAGCGCATATAAACCAACTAGAGCTGGTTTTACATAATTCCATCAAAGATAAAAACGTTACAAGGTTCTACCAAGAGCACTTTTTTATATAGTTCGAATTAGAGCCACTCGAATTACATAATTCATAGTAATTCGAATAACTATAATTCAAATTATGCCTGCATCTACGCATGATAGTAATTCGAATCACACTGATTCGAATTACACACATACACTAACACACACTAATTCAAATCATCTTGATTTGAATTACACACACACACTAACACATATTAGTTCAAATTAGCATCATCCGAACTAGCTCACAATTTCGTGCACATAGTAATTCAAAACAGGCTGTTTCGAATTACCCCCTGTTTTGGCTACCGTTGGTAATTCGAATCCTACTCATTCGAATTACATAGCCCTTGCCTATATAAAGAGTTCGAAGTAACCTCATTCGAACCACTATTCTAAATCCATGCCCCACTAAATTCCAGAGAAAAGGACCCCGTACGACTCCAACAAAGGCTTGAGCAGAATATTTAGTCGATGGGGGATAATTCGGACCGACTTTATCGTTTGGATGGAGTAGCCCATATAGCTGGTGTTATCAATGAAGAGGTTATTGCGAACTTGTTCTTTTAAAATAGGAGTGAATCAGTTATTTTTTTTTTATATTTTTACGTTTGGTGTGTTAGAATGGTAGTCATTATGTATCGTTGCTAAGTTAGATAGGATTGCAATAGAAGTGGTTTTGTTAGTGGTTTTGTTAGTGAATGATGTTAGTGATTTTTATATTCTGGTACATTCTGTATGCAGCCCCAGCGATATATTTCGAGTATGCGACGGTAGCAGGGTATGCGTCTGGACGAGAGGTACGTTTCGTACTTGCAGATGGCCGGCTTATACCATATTGCTAGACTGAATTGAATGAGAGATGGTTCAGACTGGATGAGTCCCTAGTCAGTGCATTCGTTGAGCGCTGGTGTCCGGAGACGCCATTCGGGAAGTGCACTATTACACTGCAGGACGTGGCGTACCAGTTAGGACTGCCGATCGATGGACATTATGTTAGCGGTTGCCTGACAGATTTTCAGACGTACATAGAGGGTGGTCGGCCAGCTTAGGTGTGGTTCCAGAAGTTGCTGGATGTGTTACCTCCTGCAAACCAAATTCAGAAGTTTGTAGTGAACTACAGCTGGTTCCAAGAGACATTTGGAGAGCTTCATGAGGGAACCGATGAGCCCACTGTTAGAAGGTATGCCTGGGCCTATATCATGATGCTGTTAGGGACTCAGCTATTTACGGATAAGTCCGGCAACCGCATTCACATTAGGTGGCTCCCATACGTAGCTAGGCTTGAGGACATGGGTGGGTACAGCTAAGGATCAACTGCTCTCTCGTGGTTATACCGGTGCATGTGCCGCGTGGCGAATAGACATATGGTGAAGTTAGCCGGACCGTTACAGCTACTTCAGTCATGGATCTTCTGGCGGTTTCTTGGATTTAGACCCACTGGATATGATACGTTCAGCTGGCCCTTGACCTCGAGGTACTATTAATTTATTCTATCGTCTGCTATTATTTTATTATACCTACGTTTATACTGTTATATTACTTGGTGTTATTTTCATTTCGTGATAACATGGGTGTGGGTTGCAGGTGGTCAGGTCACAATCCTACAGCGAGCGAGAAGGGACCTCGAATTGCAATGTGGAGGCTCAGGATAGACCTTTTACAGGCTGGGGATGTAAGTATTTGAACCACTCCTTTTTATTATAATCTCTTTTAGATTAGCAAGTGTGCATGGCTAAATGATGACGGTTTGTATTCACAGTTTATTTGGATGCCGTACAACTCTCCTGACATTCTTCAGGTTGTGCATCCGGAGATATTGGAGCCTCGGCATACGGCGTTATGGAGGTGTGTGACGGCGCTGATATATTTTGCCGTCATAGAGTGGCACCAGATAGATCGGGTGCTACCGCAGTTTGGTGGAGTACAGTCTCGACCCCAGCCTGCCCTCGACATCGACTTCTTGATGTCGAAGGACGGTAGATGTGGTGATAGTTGGTTTTCGTACAACTTGCAGTTCTGGCACCTTCATTGGGAGAGCCAGGCGGATCATGTGCTTCGGTTTGATATTGTGCCAGACCCAGGTCTGTCACATGATTTTCTGGATTGGTGGGTCCAGCATGGTAAGAGATTCATGTCACCTGAGCTGTATCTCGGTGACCCCAGAGTTGTGCCTATTTCGATCGAGGTGACACAGCGAGGTGTTGGACGAGTGCCTGACATGGATCAGGTGGATGATGTTCTGGATAGGCGTCGTGTTGAGCAGAGAGCTCGTGCTGGGACATGTAGGAGCCAGTGTGAGTGGAGGCGGCTCGATCAGGCCATGGCGGAGGGAGACGCCAGGGGGAGGGGTGGTGGCAAACGCAGGGGACGTAGTGAACAACGCAGGGTCCGTGGTGGACAGGACAACGACGGCCGTCATGACGAGGATGACGACGCATCATGATGGGGCTGGTGGGGGAGACGACGGAGGGAATGATGGTGGAGGGGGCGGTGGGATGCGGGGTGGACTAGAAGGCGGTACCCCTGGTAGAGGTGGTCGAGGAGCTCATGGTGGAGATTGGTATGGTTCTGGTGTTGGCGACGACTTGGGTGATGGTGGCGGAGGAGATGGAGGAGGGCCTTTTGGCGATTATTTTGTTGGTGTCCCCAGTAACTACCAGGCAGTTCATGATAGCCAGACATGGGTTAGTCCAGGGCAGCTTCTGTCAAACTTGTTGACTAGTGATGGTCTTGATGCAGACTTCGGAGGATCACACTTTTTGGAGGAGATCAGCGCCATCATGCAGGAGGATGATGCATCACGTCGGAGGACACATGCCTCTGCCTCCCTCCCCTTGCGAACGAATAGCTCTGCCAACCTCCCATAAGTGGCCTTCACTAGTGAGCACACCAGAAGGTTCCTGACCCCCTTCAGGATGGAATTAACGCACTCGGAGATATTCGTCGTCATGTGTCTGAATCTCCTACCCTCATCCCCATGCTGAGTCCACAACGAATAGTCAATCCTGTTAGCCCAGTCACACATGGCAGGGTCTTCAGACCGCAGAATATCAAACCAGTAATCAAATTCCACCTCAGTCTTGGCATACGCTGCATTCACAAGAAGCCTCCTTGCATCCTTACCCTTAAAGGTGAGGGCAAAATTTGCGGCCACATGTCAAATACAGAATGCACGGTATGCAGCAGGTGGTAGCCAACCTTCGTTGGGATCCTCAAGCGCAGCCTTGATACCGTTGTGCCTATCTGATATCACCAGGATACCCGGTTGTGGGGTCACGTGCTGGTGGAGATGGGATAGAAAAAACGACCAGGACTCCGCATTCTCACTCTCCACGAGTTCAAATGCAACAGGTAGGATGTTGGAGTTCCCGTCTTGTACAATCGCAACGAGCAATGTACCTCCATATTTACTGTATAAGTGGGTCCCGTCATTACTCACCAACAGCTTGCGATGCCGGAATGCCTCAATACATAGTGGGAACATCCAGAAAAGTCGGTGAAAATAGGCTTGCGAGCCGTCCACCTACTCCCCACTAGAACAGGACTCATCCTCAGCACTGCAACACTACCAAGCATCGTCAGCTGCACACCTAAGACCCATCGCGGCAGCTCGTTGTATGACTCATCCCAATCTCTGTAAATATGGGCAACGGCCTTCTGCTTTTCCAACCAAACCCTCCTATAAGTCGGCCGGAACCCAAAGTGTGCCTCCGTCGCATTCAGCAGTACCTTGATGCAGACGGATGCATCAGCTTTAACCATTGGCATGATGAAGGCCGAGATCACATGATAATCAAGACTCCTGTGATTGCTCGAGATTGACGTCGCGAGATAAGTATGAGGTCCATTGTACCGTTTTACCTCCCAAATACCCTTGCGCTGCCGGAAACTTAGCCTAATCAACTATGTGCACCCGTTTCCAAATTCGGTACTCTTCCCAACATACCTGCGATGATCGGACTCCACCAGTTTGTACTGTACCTCGCGTCGGATGATATACGTCTTCACGCTTAATACAGCCTCCTCTTTATCCTGAAATTACTGACCAACCTGAAACTATGTAAGACCTCCCGTACCCTAGGTATCTCTAGCACTAAATCCAGTGGGTTCCCCAGGAACCCTCTCCTGTCTCATGGCATCCAAGTCCAAAGATGAAAAGTGCAGATGGTACTGCTGAGTCCCAGAGCTAGAACCACCGCCAGTCCCAGCTGGATTACTCGTTGCAATGTCATCGCCACTATTATCAGCAATGAGGTCAGGCTCCACATCATCATCGTCATCATCATCGAACAATGCATCACCCATACTAGCCGGTGCCCCACATTGTAAAGAAATCGGCAACCTATCCACGATACCAACCTCTCCGCCACCACTGCAGTTGAGATCAACGGCGAACGACGGGAAGGCGACAGGCTCGTCCCGAGGTGCATTCCCAGGCATTGACGGATGTATGTGTGTGATTGTGGGGGTAAGCGCCCCCACTACAATTTGAAATATTTTTGAGTAGTATATGATAATAATATTTATTTGCCCCACTAAATTATTGAATTTGACCCCACAATCATTTTTTATTTAATTTTTAGTACTTCATAGTCAATTTAAGAATTTCATATTAGATGTTATTAGAATGATCAATTCTCAATTTAAATTAAATTTGTATTTTTCTTAAAAATCGACTCGAAAGAATATTATTTATCTTTTTTTTATGTTAGTTTTAATTTTTTTTGTAACAACTGCATTAATTGAAAGAGCTTTTACTATGAATCTCAATAAGAATTGGTTTCTAATTATATGAGAAATAAATTTCTAAATACGTATTTACTTGTATATATATAAGAATAATACTACACATCCAAGTCTTTTTATGAACTAAGTCTAACCAAGTTAAACAACAAGATTTAGAATAATGCTAGTCATAACTGATTTTTGTTATCTTAGACTAACTTGGTTGGATTTGGTTAACAAAAAAAATATGAATATGTTGTATCATTCTATATAAAAAGAGAGATATTTCGATTGTTATTGTTAAGAAAAAGATTACTTAAATTTTTTAAAATATAAAACCTAAATAATAAAATTCTAAATTACATATTATTATTTAAATTACTATTTTAGTGTTTTAATTTATAAATTAGATATTTTAAAAACTAATAATATTATATGTACATAGAAAATAACCATCTGTATATATATTGAAATAAAAAATATACATTAAAAATAAATTAAATAATATATGTATTTATATATAAATATGTAATAATTAATGAATAATTTGATAACTGATTTTTATGTACACATAATATTTTTATTATATATATATATATATATATATATATATATATATATATATATTTTGCCCCCACTATCAAAATTTTCTGGATCCGTCACTGTTCATAGGCATAGATGAAGATGCACCAGCAGGTCTCGGGCTAGAACCGGCTACCGCGCCTAGAGTTTGGGTATTCCAGTTTGAATCTCCCGAGTTAGATACCACATCAACCAACTTTGTCAACAGCTCAGGTGTCCTGACCTCGGGAAACTACCGACGACAATAGAACAGGACCTGCAAATCCTCATCACTCCCTATGATGAAAGAATCGTACTTCACGTCATCTCTCAGCACTAAAATCGGTATGCGATAGAATAACTTATGAACCCGTTTCACGCCTTGCAACCTAAGTTTTTGTATTATAGAATTCAAGAAGTCATCGAATCTTGTCGCATGTCTCATAAAAATACTCAGAGAATTTTTATCAGTGAACTTCACACCAGAGCGTGTTTTTCTCTTAATGGACCCTCTATAATGCACCAACACTACAAAACTCTCCTCACTAGCCATTTTGTCTTACTCTAATGAGAGGAATTCACGTTCACACCATATTTATACACGTCTGGGGCTTCATTATTCGAAAGAGCCAATTTCAAATTATATATTAGCTAGATTCGAACTGCATATCGAATAGCTCACCATATAATTCGAATCAGTTCGGTTCGAACTACCTAGCATGTATAGTCCCTCATAATTCGAACAGCCTTGATTCGAATTACTCATGTTTTTAGTTCGAGTTAGATTGATTCGAATTACATAGAGACATGCTTTTGGTTGATCCATGTCTCATTTTTGGGTTTTGTTGAATCATGTAATTTCTCCTCCCAACTGGCTTAATACTGCGATTTGCCCTTAATTTAAATTTTGTCTAATCAAAATAATTTTTGATAAATAATTTAAATTTAATAAAATAAGTAATAATTAAATTAAACTTTAATAATCATAAAATTCTATTTAATTATTTTGGTTGAAAATAATTTTCTTAAAAACTACATCTTAATATAATATAATAACTTGTAAATAGTCAATTATTTAATTTTAAAAAATTCGGAGTCTTACAATGACAATAACAATAACGATAACGATGATGATAATAATGATATTGGAGGAGGAAGAGGAAAAGAAAGGAGGAAATCGAAAAAATTTAAATAAAAAAAAAAAAGAGGAGGAGGAGGAGATAGAGGTGGTGGCATGGTGGTGATGATAACAACGATAATGAAAGAGAAAAATAATGAAAAAGGAAGAGGAAGAGAAGAAGAAACACCAGCAATTAAGAATGGGAAAAAGAAAAAAAAATGCAAAGAAATTTAAAAAAAAATGAAATCCGCAAAAAAGGAAACCATCAAAAGATAGTTACATAGAATGACGTGTTTAATAACATGTAACTATCAATTAGGTTATATCAATTTGATTGGATTTGGTTGATAATTAACTTAGTTATAAAACATTATTCTAAAATAAATTTCTATTTAATAAATTTCACAAATTAAATTTAATTAGTATCTTTCAATTTGACAAACTAAAAATTAACTCGCGACGAATTTAAATGAATTAATCACTCGACTAGTTTAATTTAGTTTAACGATAACCGCGTGTAATAATATAATAATATGATTCTTAATTCTAATATTAAATATTTTACATAAGCTTATTTTCCTCAATAATAATAATAATAATAATAATAATAATAATAATTATTATTATTATTATTATTATTATTATTATTATTATTATTATTATCTGTAAAGATATGTCAGTGTGTATATCTTCAAAAATTGATGAGCAAATCATATAAAAATTAGTTAATTATATATCACGACACTACAGAAGGAGTTGGTGGGCCTGCGAGTGACAATAGAAGTTGTTCTGATCTGGCAGCCCAGCTGATGCCAGCCTGGCATTTTCCCAAATTATTGTTGCGGGTCCCTTTTTCTCCATTCCTCAATTTCAAGTTTTAGTATTAAATAAAAATATTTTTTTTTCTAATTATGTATAATAATTAAATAGTTTTTTTTTTTGTTGAACAATAATTAAATAGGCTTAATTTAGTAAGTTTTTTTTTCTTTTGAATTTTTATTGATTGATAGTGTAAGTAAAAAGAATACAATAAAGATACTTTTAAAATAGTGTTAACCTCTTTTATTTAACAAACAATAACAACATTATAAAAGAAAGTTTAATGTTCGATTATTCATGTAACCTTTATTTTAGCTACTCTGCTGGGTAGATATTTGTCTATATAGTATTGTTATTTTTCCAAAAAATGTACTTATTTATTTTTAATATTTTGATATTATTATATTTTAGTGCACACATAAAGGAAAATGAAATTTTAATTTAGGGCAGACAAAAATCATACGTTGATATTTTTTTTGAAAGTTTTAAATAGAAAACAAATAGGCCTATATATTTAATTTCCATTTAAACCAAAGATACAATCAAATGTTTACTATATTGAGCAACTTCATATGATAGAATCAAAATTATTTGACAGACAAAAGATTTTTCCATAGAAAATAAATGACGTCAATTTCATTTTATCATAGTGTATCTTTTCTATCCGTTTTTTCTTTCTTTTGTTTAACAATTAATAAAGAAGAAAAAAAAACCTCAATCATGAATAAATCTAATGATGATATTTACAATAATTTGAAAAAATTACACCAGATACAATTTTAATAACAAATATATACATTTTACAATTTCAAAAAACAAATTTATCCTTTTTCAACAATTATACTTATAAGTTATTTTGACAATGATAAAATGTAAAAATATTTTATTAAAATTTATTTCAACATTTAAAGTGACTACCGTAATTAGAAACTATTGACAATATATATTCTTCTTCTTTCCTTTTTTTTTGTGGTATATATTCTTCTTGTTGTAAAGTATGAAAACTTTACTCTATCAAATAAAATGAGTTTAGTTTGTGGTACTAATGTTTTAAAGTATTTTTATATATTCAACAATTTTTTTTATATTATATGCACATTAAAATAAAGGGTATACGAGACTAAATTATTTTTATAGATGTGATAAAATCTAACCTAAAATAAAGAGTTTTTTATTATAAAAACGTACAAATTATATTCAAAAGAATATGAGATATGAAATGGGTCAATTGAGTACCAAAAGTAACAATATCTTAAACAATGGCATAATACAAGTTACAATATCTTAATTAAATTAATATGTTTTAGTTGCCACAAGTGATCAAAGTCTTACAAATAATTTTTAAATCAATCATGTGATATTTTAATAACGCAATAGCAACTAAGCAATTATTTTTCAATATTTTGTATGCAATTCAATTATATAATATTAATAGCCTAATTTATGTTTGAAAATTTAAATGAAAAATGTTTTAAAATGGTCTATTTTACTTGCTTTATATGAAAATGATAATTGCTTTTATATGACATATAATATAATTACCAAGACAAAATATGACGTGATTTATATATTATTTAATAGTAAAATTATATTGACCACTCTTAATTTAGGCAATATCACAAAAAAAATGTTTAATTACTCTGTTGGTCTCTATAGTTTCGCAAAATTTTCAATTAGGTTCCTATATTTTTTTTCTTTTAATTGGGTCTCTGCACTAATTATTTTTTCAATTAGGTCCCTCTTAATAGTAATTTGACTTAATTGTCTAGGGACTCAACTAAAAAAAGAACTTGGTACAAAGATTCAAATAAAAAGAAAAAAAAGTGTAAGGACTCAACTAAAAAAAAATTTGGTGCAGAGACCCAATTAAAAAGAAAAAAAGTATAGGGATTTAATTAAAAATTTCGCGAAACTATAGTGACCAATAGAGTAATTAAAAAAAAAACATATTCATTTATAAAAATATGCCTTAACTTATTTTATAAGATGTGATTGTGACACAACTTTTTGTTATAAACATGGCATTGAGCGCAATCCTTTCTAATAATACATGTGTAGATTAAGAGATGAAGGTTGAATTCAAAGGAGGATGGTGAGTTCTTTAATTGTCAAAAACTAATATACAATCATTATTATTATTTATTTATTTATATATGAAATACAATACTAGTATACAAGAGCAATGATTAGGTGAAGACAAGAAAAACTTGTCCGACCAGCCAGTTGCTCACACCTCACATGTGACTTAAGTAGACATTACGTAGTTAATTGCTTAATTAGTTCCCCCAATTAATCAAATCAAATCAACTCACAATCGCATAATAAGTTATTAAACCCCCTTGGCCCCTTCCCTCCCCAATGGCAATCAGTGTCGGCAAGCGGCAGGTCCTTAATTCTTTCTATTTTTTCCATGGCAAATGAAGTTAGTAGATAATTTGAATAGTAGCAATTATAATTTAATTTAGTTGGTAATATTATTATTATGATTAGAGTTTTCCTTGTTGGATGCGTAGAAATTTGATTAAATGAATAAGTGTGAGAGAGAATCAGAGCTGGCATTTCCTTTTTAGCTGTCGCTTTCTCTTACCACCCTCGTTTGTTTTCTTGTTTTGAGTACTTAACTCGCTCCATTATATACGATATACCGCTACCACTCTTTCTCTTGTTCTTCTTCTTCTTCTTCTTCCTCTTTCTTTCTTTCTCTTCTTCATGCAACTGTTCCTCAACTGCTTGCAGAGGTTTCTTGCAACTGCTTCTCAAGAACACCGGAGGAACACACACATGAAAGGTCTAGTAAGTACGTTGCTTCTCAAACTTATTTTACTTTTTATTGGTTTGATTTTTGAATCATCTATCTATCTATATATCTATCTGCCGTGTATGTATGTGTTTGTGGTTGAACAGTGACTGTGTTCCAAGTTTTTGTCTTACTGTTATTACTCTCATAATTACGAATCACGTCAATATCTTGCTGTTAAGATCATTGTTTTCTTCTAAGTGAAATCTGAGGGGAGACAAAAATTTATGAGATTGGTGACCACGCTAAGGTTGGTTGGTTGAGATATCCTTTTCTTGTCTCTGAAACCAAGCCTAGATAGATGAGATCTTTGTAGTTAGCATTAATTGCTTTACTGTTTTACACTGTTCTTTTCATGGTAGTTGCCATACTGGAAGATTCACTATTCTAGACTTTCCTAGCTTACATTCATTCATGTTGGTCCTCATCAGTCATCACCTTTTGTTTTTTCTTTTCCCTCCTTGCAATAATTATATCTTTGTGGAATAAGCTATTATAACGTTTCAGAAGCACTTTTCTGGTTACCTGGCTTTTGAGAATTATGAAGGGGGTTGGCATGTTTAATAATAACAACTGCATTCCTGTTCCAAGCGGAAGCTGAAATGGAATATTTTGTTTTGCTGTTGAAGATACTCTCTCTTTTCAAAAGTTGTGCAATGATTCAATACTGTTTGTGAATTTGTCAATTTGGTAGTGTGTTCTCTGTTTTAGGGGACATATTGCCCCTTCTAGTTCCAGCATTCTAGTGAAGTTAAGAGTGCACTTTAAAACTCTACTCTCCTTTTTTTTATGGCTCTCTTCTTTTTAGGTGGCTGTGCTTTTGCTTGTAGCATTGAGCACTGCACTGGAAAGCAATGGAGAAGAATATAGTCTTGGGCCATGTGAGCAGAAAGCATGGAACAATGCTAGGCCTCACAGTGTTTCCATCTTGGAATTTGGGGCAGTTGGAGATGGGAAAACTTTGAACACAGTTGCATTCCAAAATGCTATATTCTATCTCAAGTCATTCACTGATAAGGGTGGTGCTCAACTATATGTTCCTTCTGGCAAATGGCTAACTGGAAGTTTAAACCTTATTAGCCACCTCACTCTCTTCCTTGAAAGAGGAGCTACCATCATTGCATCTCAGGTACTTTTCTTTTCTTACTTGAATTTTAGTTCCTTTTTCTTGTTAATTTGTTTGATTGAAAAAGCTATGATTTATAACAAACATATTGAACCCTCAAACCGTCATAAAGAAAGTTAAACAAGGATGATAAATTCATGTGTGATCAATCTAATTGGCAGCTTAATGACCTATTTTCAATCACATAAAATGGTTTTTCTGTATCTCAAGCATAATACTATTTGTTGAGCACCAATTTTGCCCACTCTTAAAATTTTTGTATACATAATTTCACTCAGGACTTTGATCATTGGGATGTTTTGGATTCTCTCCCATCTTATGGTCGGGGAATTAATGTTCCAAGTGGGAGATATCGCAGCTTGATTTATGGACAGAATTTGACTGATGTGGTGATTACAGGTTATTATTGCATTAGCATCTTGTCTTTTGAAGTTTACACTCTTATAGGATTATTGGCAATGCAGTTCCTCCTTACTAAAACTTTGATACATGTTGATTAATTTCCCCAGGTGATAATGGAATTATTGATGGTCAGGGTTCTATCTGGTGGGAACTTTTCAAATCACATTCCTTAAATCACAGTCGACCGCATCTTGTAGAGTTTGTTGATTCTGTTGATGTCACAATTTCCAACTTGACATTTCTAAACTCTCCTGCATGGGACATTCATCCAGTATATTGCAGGTACAAATTGGACCATATTTATTCTCCCTGAATGAATCAAACTGTTAAGTTGTTTCGATCTTTCTCGTTTCTGTAATGCAGCAATGTCCAAATTCTGAACATAACAGCTACTGCACCTGCTGAATCTCCATTCACAAGTGGTATAGTTCCAGGTAAATTACTAAAATTAGAGTTGTTACCTACCTGATAAATGATATATTGTACAAGCAACACACCTTTGGGTAGCTAAAACCTTAGTTTTGCAAGAAATACAACTTTTATTTATGATTGTATATGTTTTTGTTTGGTTCATCAGTCCCTTCAACATTAGCCTTTGCTGCTTGCAGATTCTTCTCAGAAAGTTTGTATTGAAAGCAGCAACATTAGCACCGGTCATGATGCAATTGTGCTAAAGAGTGGATGGGATCGGTATGGTGTTGCCTTTGGAAAACCAACCTCAAGTGTCCACATCAGGGGTGCTTACCTACAATCATCATCGGGCGCCGGCCTAGCATTCGGGAGTGAGATGTCCGGAGGTATATCTGATGTAACTGCAGAGCAGCTTCATATACTCAACTCCCGCATTGGCATTGAACTGAAGACAACTAAGGGAAGAGGTGGCTATATGAAAGGCATCTTAATTTCTGATGCAGATTTGGTAAATATTGATTTGGGTATCAGCATGAGTGGAAACACTGGTCTCCATCCAGATGAAGAGTATGATCCAAGTGCACTTCCTGTTGTTGATGGCATTACTTTTAAGAACATGATTGGTTCAAATATCACTGTTGCTGGAAACTTTTCAGGATTAATTGATTCACCATTCACAACAATTTGTCTTTCAAACTTGAATTTCTCTGTCAGTTCTTCATGGTCTTGTTCTAATGTGATCGGTTTCTCCAGCGAGGTGTTTCCTGAGCCATGTCCTGAGCTTCATAACTCAGATTCAAAGTCTTCCTCTTGCTTTTCTTCTCTATACTCACCCTCTAGTTATATCTCGAGCTTATTCAATCAACATCCACAAGAATCATAGTCATTCATTTTCATTCAATCTGTACATGAGATACACAGTTCAAGTTCCTATCAAGATCTTTTCAATCTCCCTTACAATTTTCCAATAAAAGAGAATCACAGATGCAAATATGTTCCTTCTCTTAAAACTTTCTGTCAACATTCCATTGTTAGTGTCAAATCTAAACAGTGTATATTTATGTACAGCCTCAATTTCTTCATTGATGTAACAAAAATTTTGATGGTGATGTACAGCCCTAAGATGCATATTTCTTTGTTGAATGCTACCTTTTGATTTATTGTCCATGGCTGGACATTGTGATGGTAAAAATATTGCAATCCCTTTACTTGTTGGTAAGTGAGATCATTGCTTTGTTAACTTGCTTGATATTGCAATGCAAAACTGATCTTGTTGGTGAATGAATGATATTGTTTTATAGCTTCTAGGACATTGTATTTTTTTTTCTTGTCAAGTCAAACACAACCAACCAACCAACCTTAAACTAATATGCAAAATGGTTAAAAATTTGAGGATAACAATTATAGGAGTGTGTGATGTACAATTGAACACGGTTGAAAGGTTACTGTCCAAAATGTTATGTCAGTTCAGTGATCTTTCACTCTTTTTTTATATGCTTTTTTCTCCATTGCTAGACAGCTATATATTCTTAATTCTTAACTAAATCTAATGTATAGCGAGTGGCCACCACACCAATTTCCATCAATGGTAGTTCATTGTCCCACTCCACCCTGGAACTGGGGATCCCCAAGTAGCTAACTCACAAAAATTCAACCTTCTCAATGGGACCACCACTTAAACCAGCACTAAGCATGCAAAAACATAGTAGTGACCAATGATCATCATTGAATCTACAAGCCATCCGTTCTATCATCATTCACATTCACATCTGACATAGTACTATGATTTCTTCATGGCTTGCTTAATTGTAAGATTAAGAATTCTTGAGTACATTAAGCCAATAACCTCTCCACCAATTTATCTATAGTTAGATATAAAAGTGAGCTACTTATCACCCCAAAGAGTAAGCTATTTTGGACACCAACTTGAAAAACACATACTGTGACAATTAGTCTAATCGGAAGAACCTTTTATTTATTCAGCAGACATGAATGATTGATTCATGTCATGGGGGTTCGGCTATATTTTTATGTTGGTTGCCGAAGACCTAACACAACCCTCCTCCTTTATCCGGGCTTGGGACCGGCTATGTACCGCAAGTGTAACATAGGCGGAGTTACATGAATGATTGATTCACTGACCAATTTATGCCTGTAACCACTCTAATGCCCTACCCTCATAATATTATTCCATAATAACTAAACTAGCTTTTCCTAAGGAAAAGACATACATGCAGAGAATGTAGCAAAGGGCAACTAAACCACAAACATCATCTAATAATGAAGATTGAGATTGGAGCTAATGAAAAGAAGAGTATATATCCAAATATATCCTAAGAAATTTCGTTGAGGACGTTTTCATCTCCAAAATAAATTATTACATAAAAGTTTCTGAACTTTATAAAAAGTAAAACATATATATCCAAATAAAAACAACAGATCTGAACTTTATATATCTTATTTTTATAAAGTTTAAATACCTAATGTAATAAAATTTTCTTAGAGTTAAAAACATCCGACTTAAAATTTTTTAGAAACATTTGAATATATACTCAAAAGAAAAATCATTTTGAGTCACTTTATGGGTAGACAACGAAGATTTTAATACCATTATTAAATACTTAAAAAAAATATAGAAAAGTAAAAAATAACAATACAAATATTACCTGATGTGAAATTTTAGATACCCTGTAATACCCAACTCCTTAACAATATCGTGATTCATCCAATACCGTTTATGAATAAGTTGATATCTATTTTAAGAAAGTTGGTGTACTTAATTTTACTCTCTATATTTGGTCACCTCCTGGCTCCTGCTGTCATTTTGTATCTTAAGTATAACTGTTACAACTGGGTTCAATTCTTGCATTGTTTGAGTAAGGAAAGTATTTGCCATAAATTAAAAGACAGAGAGAATTTGGTTTTGCAATAAGATCACATGGTTTTGTCCCTTCCTAATCGATCATGTGGATAATAATTCAGGCGGGAATCATAATTACATGACACTGCTAACACTTCCCGTTTTCGAGCCAGCACCCCATATTGTCAATTGGCAAAGATGCCATTATGGTGCTAATATAGTGATATATACACTTTTTTTTTTTTTACCAAAGATATGAAGACTCGAACCCGCATCCTCTTAAATGAGTATGGAAAGATTATGCCATTTGAGCTATTACTCATTGGCATAGTGATATATACACTTAGAAGATATATTTGCTCTGAATTAATAATTATAGCTTTTAAGTCTTGTAAAAAATTCAAAAATTGAACACCCCTTAATACAGTATAATAATATATACTACACATTTAATTTTTTTTGTGAACTAAATTTAACAAGGATAGTTTAACATAATAAAAATCAGTTATAACTAACATTATTTTAAATTTTACTGTTTAATTTAATTAGACTTAATTTATAAAAAAAATTAAAGGTGTAATATTATTCAATATAATAATGCTAAAGACAAAAATTAAAATTTATTTTATTTAATATTTATTAATTTTATAAAAATTAATAAATATTAAATAAAATAAATTTTAACTATTTTCAACTAATTATTTTTATCGTCAAATATTTCCGCCTTGAAGAATAAAAATAGAAATATTCCGTGAGATGATTGAATAATTGTAAGCCCCTTAAAATATGTAATTGTAGATTGCTGAAGGTGATGATGATCAAAATAATTGATTATTTAATTCTAATTACAGAGTTGTTCTAAACTTATAATTACTATAAGATACGTGTCTTTTTCTTAGGACTATTAGAGGAGCTCCAACATAACCCGGATTTGCCCCTCCCTTCATCACTTTCTGCTATCATATCCATTAGCATTCCCTGAAAATCCTCCATCATGCATTTCTCACCCTAAAAAGTAAAAATAATTAGGAAAGAGTTCATAACTTGAGATATGCATATCATGAATTAAGGAAATTCATAACTGTTCGCAGTTGATACATGTAATTGCGATTATACTAAGTGTACACTAAAATTAGTTACCAAAATCAACTATAAATATAAAATACATGTTAGAATATAAATACAAGTTGAAAATAAATTAAATCACATGTATATTTATATATAACATTATAACTACATTTTTTTTTTTTACCAAAGATATGAAGACTCGAACCCGCAACCTCTTAAATGAGTATGGGGAGTTTATGCCATTTGAGCTATTACTCATTGGCTATCTATATAACTACATTGATGGTTGATTTTAGTAACAATAACATTTTTGCATGAATTGAGGGACTACCTGGTGTTTCACTTTCTGCATTGTCAAGACCATTTCTTGCATGAAATCAACAAATCCCTGTAATATGATAACCACAAATGATTAAAGTTAAACAAGGAAAAAAATGGTTCTCAACTCTCCAATGGAAGAAAAAGAGACACACATACATAACAAACCTCATCATCGTCTTCTCCAATAAAACCAAACATTCCCGCGTCATATATCATTCTCTTCCCTTTATTAGACAAAACTGGACTCGGAAGTAAAGAAAAGCGAAAAGTTACTAACAGAGAAATTGCAATGCATGTATAAAAATATTTTCATGTGAATATATAGTTGAGAACGTGAAATTGTTTGACACATTTGACTATAATTCGTTCTCGTAATAATAAAATAAAAGCACACCTGAATATGCCTCTTGAATATGCTGAAACTGTTTCTTTGCTTCCACCGCAAGCTTTGGTTCTTTGATCCACCGATCAGGGTGCCATTTCTGTTATACAAGACTCATAATTTAGAGCAATATATACTAACTTAATAACAGCAATTATGAAAATAAACCGAAATTCCTATGCATGAAATTGGAATACCGTACCAGGGCCATCTTACGATAAGCGCAACGAATTTCGTGATCGGTTGAGTGCTTGCGAACCCCAAGCACCGAATAATAACAACCATCACTCTTAGACTCCACCACACTAGACATCTTCCTTCCTCTGATCTTCAACAATTGAATAGCATGTATTGTATATACAGTTGGATCTGTTATTTCAGTTATTATTAGTCAGCAACGTGGCGGAAAAAATAACATGTTATTACTTAATATTACTGATATATATTAAGTCACGGTTTGTGTTTGTGATGAAAGTTAGGAAAGTTCCAGATGTTTCTGCAGGGTCTTCTACCACCACAACTTGCGTGACTTTCTTCTATTCCTTACTTTTCAGCCACATAAAATTCTATTTTATTTATTTATTTCTTAGGTTCTGTCCATGGAAAAGCCGAAGGAGAGAGAGAAAAAAAGTGGTGGTCGGTGTATGGTTACTCACTTATGTGGCTTGCATTCACCGATCTAAGGCTTACACATACATAGACAAGTCTGTTTTAATTTAGTTAACTACTTGTCACCGTAAGATTGTGCATGTATTCAGAAAGAAGCTCTGGAATAATGTTAGTTTTGCTTTTGCATTTTGCATAATTTTCTTTTTTATTATTTTATCTTAGATGTATAAAAACAAATTAATGAAATTTTTTTCTCATATCTCTTCACACGACACATTAAAGATTAATCTATCCCAGATTAAAATTTCAACTAAGGGTTTATCATTGGCATTATAACATCACAAACCTACATACTCAGAGATACAACATTTAAGAGTTCCATTCATTATTTAGCCTTAACAAAATTTCGAACTTAGATACAGGTCTTCTAAGTTCTAAGAGACACCAAGATATGCTATAGTTGCATCTTCCACTTTTTTTTTTTTTGAACGTCATCTTCCACTATTATTGGAAACATGATAGCTCCCAAATATTTTCAACTTTAATGTCAAAGCCCAATAATTTTTGGTCTTTGGGCTACATTGTAACATATTATAAAAGAAAACGCCAACACATAATACACTGCTGCCTTCCAGCCCAAAAAATAAAACCTTAAAAATAATACACTGGTGTGTGGTGTAGACTGTGGAGAATTAAGCCGTTTACTCCCAGACCAAAAACAAAAAAACCCGTTAACTCCATGTCCAAAAACGCATAACCATTCAGTCATTCAACTGGAGAGCAATTTTCTCTCAACTGGAGAGAGATTGTACATGCAGGAATTCTCTGTAAGAGAGATTACCTATCACAAAACACAAAATAGCCATTAGAAGTTAAAATCTTCTATTCATTAACACAAAACAACACATATCTATTCGGTAGAATCCACACACATAACAATACATCTTTATTTCGTAGCATCCTCACACAAAACCATCATTTTAGCACTACATTGAAGGTAAGAGCTTTGGCGGAGTTTATTGCAGCAAGGATGGCATTGTTTCTTAGTGACCCTATAGAAGGAAAAACAATAATAATCAGACAGGAGGAGCAACATGTTTTCAAGTCAGAATGCATCAAGTTGGAAAAATCATAGCAGATAAAGAGATTAATTTTAAGACAATCAATAATGTTCTAATGGGGATATGGAAAAATCTGAAAGGATTATCAATCTCTGAAGTGGGAAGAAACAAGGTGTTAATAAGCATTGAAGACAAAAGAAGAAGGCAACAGATCTTAAAAGGGGGCCATGGAGTGTAAGGGGCTATCTAATCTATCTAAAACTGTAGCCACAAAATGAGTCAATACATGAAGTTGATCACAGCTTTTTAGAATTTTGGGTACAGATTCATGGCCTGTCTTTGGAATACATGAATGTTAGAACAGCCAAATTTATAGATGAAAGAATGGGAATAGTGGAGGAAGTGGAGGACCCATTCAAAAACAATATTTTGGTAAGATCTTTTCTCAGAGTAAGAGTGGCCATGGAAGTTACAAAGGCACTACCTACTGGATTTTGGATGAGCAGGGACAATCTTCCTGATACTAGGATTCACTTCAAATACGAAAGACTGCAAGATGCATATTGCTTGAACTGTGGAGTCTTAGGACATGGGAGGAAGGAGTGCAACAAAGAAAGGGTGATGACCTCATGGAACTGGGATATGCCTAAATACACAGCAGGAATGGGGTCAATCAAGCAAAAGCAATTCATGTTGCAACGGAGAAGGAGGAGGAGCAGTGCAACAAAGAAAAAATAGAGAAAGGAGGGGAGGCGCGTGGAAGAACAGAATACAACATGCGTGGCAGAGCTACAGGAGTCTGCAGCTAGTGGAGTAGGTATTGATTAGGCAAAAAATACAGAGAAGAAGGGAGAAAAAAGATTCTGGAAGTTAGGAAAGTAGAGAAAAAGTAAGAATGGAAGTAGCAGAGCAGGTGGGAGAAATCCCAAAAAATCAGCTGACTAATGGAGAAAATCAAGGGAAAGAAAATCAGAAACTGATGGGGATATTGGATAAGGTTACACAACAAGAAAGAAGTAAAGAGGCCAACTGGAATATAGATAAAAATGGGCCTGGCCCAATAGAGAAGGTAGAACAAGACTTAGGAGGCATAAGAAGATTTCAAAAAGGAGAGCCCAACAAAAGGTGCCAAAGGAATGCAAATTATAAAGAAGAAAAAAGTTACTCATGCACCAACGGTCCAGGTAAAGATAATACAAGGCTGCCAACACATACTAGACATGGAAGTAGAGAACAGATGCAGTAGGAAAAAGCTACTGAAAAAGAAAGGACCAAGACAATAAAGGAGCTATTAAGGGAGAAATTTTGAAAGAGAAATGAAGCCAATACAGAACAGAGGATGATTGAGCATAGGAAAGTCATAGTAACGGGAACTAGGGAGGAGGCGCCAAGTGAAAGCTTATGGAATTTTAGAAAACAAAACATGGAGGAAGTGGGGAAGAAGAAAGCCAGGAAAACACAAGTCCATAGAGATGGTAAGGGAAGCTTTTACTTGGTGGAGCTGGCTAGTGAAGATGATGAAGAGCAAGAATAACAACATGATAGGAAAAGTCCAGAAAATTGGGAAACTGAATTGGCAAACAAGATGCAATGCAAACTTAATATTAAAAGAAAAAGGGATGCGATAGAAAGCCTCATAATGCTGGATTCAGATGAGACAGAGATGGAACAACAGACCATGATGATGAGAAGCAAAAGGGGCAGAGTTGAGAACAAGACCAAAGGGAGAAGCACAGAAAGACTGACTATCACAGGTGATCATAGTAACTTTTCTTTTGATATGGCTGAGGAGGCGGGCCGACACATGCCCCACCTCGAGCCATGAGTGTTTTAAGTTGGAAATGTCGCGGGGCTGCAGCACCTGCGACAGTCTCAGAGGCTCAGGACCTCTGTAGGAAACTTAAACCAGATATTTTGTTCTTGATAGAAACAAGGGCCAAGGAATGTAGAATTATGAAACTTAAAAGGAAGTTACATTTTGAGAAACACTTTTGCGTGGAACCCCAGGGCTTGTCCGGTGGTCTATGCCTTTTGTGGAATAAAAATCTTGATGTTGATGTTTATGCATGGTCTGATAATTATATAAAAGCTAAAATAAAAGATGATAATAACTATGAATGGAGTTGCTATTTTGTGTATGGGAATCCAAAATTTCAACATAGAAAGGCTCAATGGAAGGAGTTGTCAGCACATAACAGACCAACGAATGATCCATAAATATTCATAGAAGACTTCAATGATATTTTAGATCAAGAAGAGAAAGTAGGATTACACCCAAAGCCTCGAAGTCAAATAGAGAAATTTAGAAAGTTTATCAATTATAACGGGCTAACGGATCTTGACTTAAAAGGTGGTAGATTCACGTGGTTCAGCAACCCGAGGAATGGATTTGTCACTAGAGAGAGGTTAGACAGAGCCTTGGCAAATTGGGCTTGGCGCATGCTATATCAGAATGCTACACTTACTGCTCTACCGGCAATTAGCTCAGACCATTGTCCGATACTTCTATAGCTAAAGCCAAAGGGAAGAAGTTCCAAGCAGTTCAAGTATGAGGCTTATTGGGAAGACCATGAAGAATGCAAGGAAATTATCAAAAGAGTATGGAGTAAAAACGAAAATCAAGGAGGCAAATGGAAAGATCTCTCAGGAAAAATAAGGAACTGCAAAATTAAATTGAGCAAATGGAGCAAAGAAACCTTTAGAAAAGCAGATAGGGAGATAAAAAGGCTGAAGGAAGAGCTGATGCAGCTTCAGAAAAGAGACCTAACGGAGGATGTTCAATAACATATTATAACATTGAAGAAAGAAATTGAAGCCTTATAGAGAAGGGAGGAGAAGTACTGGGGCCAATGATCCAGAATCAAATGGTTGAGGTGGGGTGATAAAAATACCTCATTCTTTCACGCTTCAACAATACAAAGAAGGGATCGTAATAGAATTGAAAGATTAAAAAATCAAGAGGGACAATGGATCAGTGGCAATAAGGAGATAACATCTTTAATTGAAGAACATTTCACCAAGCTTTTCACAATAACGGGTGGAAGGAACTTTGAAGACAGCATAAGGAAGATCCCGAGGAGAGTTACCCAACAAATGAACGAGGAGCTACTACGGGGTATTAATGATGCAGAAATTAAAGAAGCAGCATTTTCGATGGGGAGCCTAAAAGCTCCAAGTCCAGATAGTTTAAATGGACTCTTTTTTCAAAAGCATTGGGATGTAATCCATAAGGAAGTAAGCGCAGTGGTGAAAGATGTTTTTGCATCTAGAACAATACCAAAGGAAATGGGAGAAATAACAGGTTGTGCTTATACCGAAAATCAAACAGCCTGAGAGTTTGAGCCAGCTGAGACCAATAAGTTGCTGCAACTTTGTCTATAAAATTATAACAAAGGTAATTGTAATCAGGCTGAGGAAGATACTAGACAAGATCATTTCTCCTATAAAAAGTGCTTTTGTTGGTGGAAGATACATTTAAGATAATATCTTGATCGTACAAGAAGTGTTCCACAGCCTTGGAAAAAAGGAAAAAGGAGGATCACGAAATCTAGCAGTCAAGTTAGATATGAATAAGGCGTACGATAGACTAGAGTGGAATTTTTTGGAAAAAGTATTACAAGCATTTGATTTTGATCAAAGATGGGTCAAGATCGCTATGGAATGTGTCAAAAGTGCTTCTTATAGGATTAAAGTAAATGGAAACTTCAGTAAGGTCATTAATCTATAGAGAGGCCTCAGACAGGGCGACCCACTGTCTCCCTACCTTTTCATATTAGCAGCTGAAGTATTTACCATTCTTATGGAGGAGGCATACAATAAGGGAGAGATTACAGGTTTCAAGGCAGCACCTACAACACCTACCATTACACATCTTTTGTTCGCAGATGATTGTATAGTCTTGGCTGAAGTAAGGGAGGATGAACTTTATCAAATTATACAGATTTTGAATCAATACACAAAAGCATCGGGACAGATGATAAACTTGGAGAAGTCGAGGATTATTTTTGGAAGCCAAGTTCCTATCCAAACGAGGGTAAATATTGAGGAGATATTAGAAATGCCTACATGGGAGGAACCAGGAAAATATCTTGGCTTACCGGCACAGTGGGGAAGATCCAAAAATAAGGCACTAACATGGATAGAGGAGAAGGTGATGAATAAGTTAGAAGGCTGGAAAGAAAAATTGCTAAATCAGGCGGGTAAAGAGATCTTAATTAAGTCTGTGATACAAGCAATTCCAGCATATATTATGAATGTTGTGATGTTGCCAAAGAATTTCTGTCAGAAGATCTGCACGATAATATCAAAATTCTAGTGGGCAAGCTCAGGGAAAGAAAAAGGGGTGCATTGGAGAAGTTGGACTAAAATCAGCATGAGCAAAGAGGATGGAAGCTTAGGGTTCAGGGACATGCAAAGCCAGAACCTGGCGTACCTAGCGAAACAAGCTTGGAGAGTAACTAGGAATCCTGATGCCATTTGGGTAAAAATACTGAAGGGTATATACTTTTCAGAAACAGATTTTTGGGAAGCCAAGGAGGGGAAAGGAAGATCTTGGACTTGGAAAAGCATAATACAAGGAAGAGATTTTTTAAGAAGGAAAGGAAGATGGAGCATCAGACAAGGTAAATCAATTAAAGTGACGGAAGATAATTGGATTATTGGGATAAGTAGAAATCAAGCAACCATGAACACAATAGTGGATAGAGTGAGTGATTTAATGGAGGAAGGTGGAGGATGGAATGAAAACAAAATTAGACAATTTTTTTCACAGAACATACGAGATATGATCATGAAAATACCAATAAGCTTTATTAATAAAGAAGATCGGATAATGTGGCCTTACAGATATGATGGAACGTATACAGTGAAGACAGGTTATTATGTGGCAAAGATGGAGAAAAGAGAACATGAAACAAGTTTAGCATCATCAAGTACAAATTTAAAGGAACTTTGGAAGGGAATCTGGGGAATGCGAGTCCCTAAAAAAATCAAAATGTTTGTATAGAGGGCTGCACATAATATAATTCCAATAAATAATAATCTATGTAAGAAAAGAATCATAAGAAGCCCTATATGTCAAATTTGTGGAACTGAAGTAGAAACAACAGAGCATGCACTATTACTGTGTCCCTAGACAAGGGCTGTGTGGTTTGGTGCTCAAAGTCAATGCATTCCAACACCAGAAAATGTTACCTCATATGGAGTATGGCTATTAGAGAATATGAGGCAAATTAACAGGGAGGGCAAAGAAGTAAAAGAAACTAAGATAAACAAATTGGGATACCTAAGCTGGAAAATTTGGAAATCCAGAAATTATGCAATTTTTTGAAATATAAACACAGAACCAATGGCAACAATTACAAGGGCGAGAATTTTGGAAACGGAATTCGTGGAGGCAAATAAATTAGATGAACAGAAGCAGCCAATCACAGACAAGAGAAACAGTATTGAAAATAGAAATTCTTATAGAAGAAGGGTTACCTGGAGGCCGCCAACAGGAGACAGGCTCAAAGCGAATGTCGATGGAGCTTTTAGGAAGGAATCCGGAGAGGGCACAATAGCTGTTATAATCAGAGATAAAGTAAGAAATTTGGTAGCAGGATCAGCTGAAATTGTCAGAGCAACATCGAGTTTAATAGTGGAATCAATGACATTAAGGAGTACTCTTATTCTAGCAAAAAATCTCCAATTAGGAAATATCCTATTTGAATCGGATAGTTTACCTCTCATCCAAGCAGTGAAAGCGAAGGAAACCGTCGGTGAGATAGATCTGATTCTAAGGGATATCTATGTCCTGGTGGAAGGTATATCGAATAGCGGTTTTACATGGACACATAGAGAGGGCAATCAACTAGCACATCAAGTGGAAAACCTTGCGATAAATGGCAAACTGAATCGAAATTGGACTTGGGACCAACCAGTGGAAATTAGAGAAATTGCAAGAAGAGAAACACAGAGGAATTTCAAAGAGACCATGACCAACCAGAACGGAAGAAGAGTGACGGCCATAGTAGAGTTTCAATGCACCAGCCACTAGGACATGGCAACAAGGTAACCAACTCTGACTTAGGGCGGGGACAACTTGCAATGTACACAGCTCTTCGTACCTGGGGATAACAAACTCACATACAGGACGGTTGTACTGGTGTGGTAGAGACATGGCCACCATTGTCATGAAAGCAATAGCTGTATAAGGGGCAGCGACAGTGAAATCTGAAATTGAAATTGAAATTGAAATCGGAGAAATGGGAGAGACAGCTTCTGCGACTGCGTCCACCGTCGACGACGATTTGCTTCTCAAGAACTTCTTTGCCGAAGTCAGCAAAGCCGAGAGGGACAACGAAGTCGCTAGGATTCTCTCTTATTTTAAGTTGAATCCATTTGAGTATCTAAAGCTTCCATTTGACTCATCACCTGATGATGTGAAAAAGCAGTACCGCAAGTTGTCTTTGATGGTTCACCCTTAAGCATCCACAAGCAAAGGAGGCTTTTGGAGCCCTAGCAAAAGCCCAACAATTATTACTAGACCAAAAAAAAAAAACTGATGGGAGATTGTTTATCGTTGTATTATTAGTAATGCTACATATCCAAGTCTTTTTATGAAGTCTAACCAAGTTAACCAATAAGACTTAGAATAATGTTAGTTATAGCTAATTTTTATTATGTTAAAACTCCGGGTCCTGATGGGTTTCAAGCTTTCTTCTTCAAAGAATATTGGGAGATCATTGGTCTTGATGTTTGGAAGATGGTTAAGCAGACATTCTCCGGTGTTACTCTTGATCCGAGAATGATGGAGACTTTACTGGTTCTTATTCCAAAGATTGAATCACCGGTATCTATGAAAGATTTCAGACCGATTAGTCTCTGCAATGTAGTTTACAAGATCATCACGAAGGTCCTTGTTAATAGGCTCCGTCCTCATCTTGCGGAGATTGTTGGCCCGCTTCAAGGAGGATTTATTCCGGGACGAGGAACGTAACTCTTGACAATATCATTATTGCTCAAGAAGTCCTCCACTTTATGAAGAAGACTAAATCAAAGAAAGGCACACTGGCCTTTAAGATTGATCTGGAGAAAGCTTATGACAGAGTTGACTGGAGATTTTTAACTCATACCCTTAAGAGCTTTGGTTTTCCTATTCCTACAATTAATTTGATTATGAATTGTGTCACTGTTTCCTCCTTATCTATTCTTTAGAATGGGAATCGTCTGAATGGCTTTACTCCTAGTCGAGGTCTTTGACAAGGAGACCCTATGTCACCCTATCTTTTTGTGTTGTGTATGGAGGCGATTGGCATGCTTTATTAGTCATCAGGTTGATTTGGGCTTGTGGGAGCCGGTTGCTATTTCTAGAGGGGGACCAAGAATATCCCACTTAATGTTTGCAGATGACTTGCTTCTATTCTGTAAAGCTACAAACAGACAAGTGCAAAATGTGATGTTGGTTTTAGAGACTTTTTGTAAAGCATATGGGATGAAGATTAATGTGGAGAAGTCTAAAGCGCTTTGCTCCAAGAATGTCTCTGCAACAAGAAAAGAGGTTTTCATTGGGGTATCCTCTATCAGATTTGTCCAGGACTTGGGCAAGTATCTTGGAGTTACCCTTAACCATTCTTAGGTGACCCGTTCAGCTTTCAATGGTGTCTTGGATAAGATTCGGAGTAGACTAGCAAGCTGGAAAGGGAGTTTACTCAATCGTGCTGGTAGACTCTGCTTGGTTAATTATGTTGCAGCCGCTATTCTCACATACCAGATGCATGTCTCTATTTTTTCCAAAGAAATCATTAGTAAATTAGAGTCTATGATGAGGAATTTTCTTTGGAAAGGACAAGTTGATGGAAGAAGATTGAATCTTATTAGTTAGAAGGTACTGGTTACTCCAAAAAAATATAGAAGTTTGGGGATTAGAGATCCTTATTGTGTAAATATTGTTCTTCTTGGGAAGCTAGTTTGGACTTTTTTCTAGCAGCCAAACAAGTTATGAGTCCAATTGTTGGATGCCAAATACCGATCATCTCTATTATGACTGTTTTAGTTGTCCTAAGAACAAGGACTCTCCCATGTGGAGGAGTCTTTGCAAGGCTTGGAAAGTGTTGAAGGATGGGTTTGCTTGGTGTATTGGGGATTTGAACCAGAATTTTTTTTTCTAGATGGAGGAGAGAAGGACGGTTATCTAATGAGATGTATTATGTTCACATTTCTGATTCGAATCTCTGGATACAGGATATTTGGTCGGTTGGTAGGTGGCATTTGGATACTCTTTATTCTCCTTTATCTCAAAATCTGAAAGGTAATATTCTCTCTTACAATCCAGATGTGCAAGCAGGTCCGGAAGTGGGTTGGTATTGGTTTGGGTCTGCTGCCAAAGTCTATGACTCATGCAATAGTTACTTGTGGTTGTATAAGCAGCTGTTTAATTGGGAGGAGCGGGAGAATTGGCTTTAGCGTCAGCTTGTTCCGGAAAAGTACAAGTTTTTGGCTTGGTTGTGTCTTAAGGAGGTTCTTCCTACTGCAAGTTTTCGCTTTAGAAGAGGGATGTCGTCATCGGATAGGTGCCCAAGATGTATTTCTAGTCAGGAATTGGTTTTACATTGTATTCGGGATTGTCCAAAAGCTCAGCTTGTATGGCATATGTTGGATATTTCTTGTCATCCTTTGGATTTGAAGAACTGGTTCTTGTATCATAGCAGAGAGCCTCCGTTCAAGTTCTTTTCGGGACTTTGGTGGATATGGCGAGCAAGGAATAATGACATCTTTAATCCTCATGAAACTTGGCCTCCAGAAAAAGTGATTTGTCTGGCATTAACTTCAGAAAAGGAGCTTAGGAATATTTTTGAATTACAATGTATGTCCTCTCCCTCTACTCTAAATGGTTTTTGAAATCCCTGTCCATTGGTACTTTTAAGATTAATTGTGATGCTAGTTATCTTGATTCGGGTGATAATATTGGTTTTGCTTGTATTATTAGAGATTGTAATGGGAGTTGGCAAAGGGGTGTTTGGGAATGATTGAGAGTAATAGTGTTCTTCAAGGGGAATTGTTTGCTATTTGGAAAGGATATCTCTTAGTTTGGGATATGGGTCAACGAGATGTTATTTGTGAGACGGATTGTGTGGAAGCATTTAATCTTGTTACTAATCACCAATATGGTTTTGGGTTTATTGATCCATTGGTGCTCAAAATAAGAGATATCATGCATTAAAATTGGCGTGTTGACTTTCGTTTGATTATGAGAGATGCAAACACGGTGGCAGATACTATGGCAAAGATGGCGATGAAGTTACAACTTTCTCAGTTTAAGAGTAGTCCCGTGGTGATGAAGTTACAACTTTCTCAGTTTAAAAGTAGTCTTAAACGGGACTGTTCCTCTATTTAAGCAGTTCCTTTGTTTTGTTTGTTTTGTCTTCCTTTGTTTAGTTTATTTTAGTCACAAAAAAAAAAAACTAATTTGATTGGAATTGTTTTAAGAAAAAAATTTATATGAATAACATTATTCTATTAAAAAATATATATATAACGTTTCTCATATTCTGGTGTGCAAATTAAAATTCTCTCCCAATTAGCTCTCTATGGTTTTCTTTACAAAAACTCGTCATAATAGAAAATGTATGTTTTACTTTTGTAAATTCATACTTATAGTATGGTAAAAATAGTTGTTGAGAAATATTGTGAATAAATTATTTTTGTAATTAAATTTAACTAAGTCTTTTTTCTTTTCTTTTTTTTTTTATGAATCTTGTTCTTTTTCAATTGGTTTTTATTACACCAATAAACTACTGGACCAACTTAGTTGAATTATTGTCACTGATATTTGTTATACACTTATACTAACACTTTATATAAATCTTTTTAAACACTGACAAATGACAAACAGAAAAATATAAAATAACCTTGAAGCAAAAACAAAGAGTGGGAGATAGAAAAAGATTGCAGTTTAATTACGAGGGGGAGGTGGAAGACAAAAACGGTGATGGGAAAACTGATTTCACAGAAAGTGACAGAAACCATTGCAGTGAGTTTTGTGTTTACAAATTACATCCCCTAAGCTGATTTCACAGAAAGTGACAGAAACCATTGCAGTGAGTTTTGTGTTTACAAATTACATCCCCTAAGCTGCTGTGTGAGATAAAACACAATACAAGCAACAAGCATTATTGCTCCCATTATATGCGTGTTTACAAAATACAAAAAAGTTACAAACACAAAATGTAAAAAATATATATATGGCAAAACCTCTCCTCGCTCTAAAAAATTGAAAAAATTGACAAATAAAATAGATATAACAGAAAAAAGAAAAGAAAAGAAAAGAAAAATCACTCTTTTTACGTTTTAAATTACCAGGTTTACTTTCTATTGCCAGCTTTACGTTTGACATCAACTGGAGCTGGATGCCTTCTATTTGAAACAGAAGCACCGATCCTGCTATAAAATTTGTCAAAACACAAGTCAGTTATTTTTCATTATCCACTGATGCTGAAAAATCATAATCATAACTAGAATGTCATTTTTGTATTACCTCATTTCTGGGCTCTTTGCTGACTTTGGGATAGATCTCTTAGTCTTTGATCCAACTGCATTGGTCATGGTCATGGTGGAGAGTTTAGAATGATTGAATTGCCAAAGCAGGTCAGGTTCAGAGGAATCACTGGTTGCAGCATCAAGCTCATCCATTTCATCAGAACCCGCCATCATGCTGAACTGGTTGCCTCCCATGAACATGTTGTACGATTGTTCGGAGTACATCTTAGAAGAGTCTTGCAGATATTTTTGGTAAAAGACATCGGATAAGTTCCCGTTGGCTCCCGGTGATTCCCAACATCCTAAGAGGTTGTCAGTTTTGTTTACGTCTTGCTTGTTTACCATGACTTTGTCCACCCATTCTCCAGAACCAGTTTCTTTATCGTCTTCTGCGTAGTTCTGCCCGGGACTACTTACTGGGGGCCAGGGTGGTGAAGTTGATGACATCTCATCAAAATCCAAGCTTTGAGTTTTGTGTCTAAATCTGGACTTACTTTGAAGCTGCAGGATGAATGGTTCAAGTTCCATGAGTTCAAGGAATATTAATAACCAACCAAAAAGCATAAATTAGCTATATTTAGAGAAACTCTATATTTTGAGAGCATACCCCTATATTGCCAACATCAACCATTGGTTGCCGGCATCCAGGGCGATCCCCAGCATCTGTGCCTCGCTGGCTTGCGTGATAAGGTGATAGATCACCAGCCCTTGTCCTGTATTTTTCAGAGCTACCAGAGAAAGAATGTTCCGATTCTCCTTCTTTTCTTGCCAATGCTGCCTTTAGGTTCGCAATCTGAAGTAAAACCCAATAGTTAGACTTCTATAAGTGGTAATGGAATTTGATCTTCTCTTTTGTAAGATTTTATTTTGTTATTAAGAAAAAGTGGTTAAATTTGAATAATAACCTGTTCTTTGAGCTCTTTGACATCTGCACTATCCTTGTTTACTCGAGCAGCACCGAGTTCAACTGTGGCAACCCTTTCGGCAAATTTAAGGGTACTGAGTGTTTCTCCAATAGCATCACTCTCTGGACTTATATGAACAAACATTAGTGTCTTGGCCTGTCCACCTGTAATTAAAACCCAAACAGACAGCATTATCAGTTTCATTCGAAAGAAAAGGTCTACCTGACTCAGCATTCAGCAAAGTTTACGAGAATACACATGCAATATAGTTACTACTACTCTACTAGTACTGACCCATAACATAAGCAAGACAGCTCTTAAAACCTTACCAAGTGAATCCTGGAGCAATTGTGTGAGTTTACTGTTTCTGTAAGGAACATGTGAGTTTTTCTGAGCAAGGGAAGCAATGACATCCCCAAGAGCAGAAAGGGATTTGTTGATATGCTGTGCTTCTTTTAGTCTGTCTCCTGTGGCCTCAGATTTGTCTACCCTTTCACTTCCTGCCAAGTCAACTAAATGCATGCATCCGCGAAGTATGGTTCCAGATGTCAAATCTCTTCCTTGAACATGAACAGTCAAGCAACTGCCAAATTGATAACCAAGTTAGCACTGCCTGCAAAACACCATCAGAATGAAACACTGGCCAAGAAGAGGATATACCTATGAGATCGGCTACTACGATCGTTAAGGGCTGTTGCTCCAACTGCGCGGTTCCTTTGCCCAAGGTTCATTAGCTCAATAACATCAAGTGTTGATGATACAGGGACAAGGCTTGCATCTGGCACACTGAGCCCTTTGTTGGAACTACTACGGATTTCTAATGTAATCAATGGTTAAGGGCAAGCAGTACAAATAAAAGGTTGTGTTCTTCATGAAAGCTTAAGCACTATGAAAAAATCCAAATTGCATGAGAGAGCATATTGGATTTAAAACCATTCATGTGCCTCTACCAAATAGCTTAAGTTTTTAAGAGAGATAATTTATGACAGGAATAACCATATAAGCACTTCCAAATGAGAATCAAATGACTGGTAAAAAGGATATCTTTTGTTTGTTCCATCACTAACAAGTAGATCCCTGACTTGCTCATTATATATCTCAATCATTTGAACAGAAACATCATAGTGGAAAGTATCCTTTCTTTGATCTGCTATGAGAAACAAATCACTTAGAGCCCTGTAGTTCACACCTTGGCTTTTCTCTGTGATCTCTTTTGGTCCAGTCTACGTATTAAAAAACCTAAATGAGAATAAGCTCGATAAATTAAATCTCAGTTTTTCCAAAGAAAACTTTAATTGAATTCTACCATAGTGTAAGTTTTTCCGGATCCTGTTTGGCCATATGCAAATATGCAAACATTGAAACCGTCAAGAACAGATCTAATGAGTGGCTGCATATCAAGGAAGACCTCCGCTGCAAAATGAGGGAAAAATTTTTCAATCACACTAACAAATAAATCCTGGAGAAAACTCAGACCTAAAACCAAACCAACCTTGGGATGCAGATGGTCCAAAGACCTTGTTGAAGTTAAAGGATTTGCGTCCCTTCCCATTCTTTGAAGGAATATGTACAGTGAGAGTTCCATCTTCTATACTTTCAACTGTGCTCAACTGGTTTGGTTGTCCAGGAAAGAAGGGTCTTACTCGACAATAAACTCGAATACTCCCTGATCAAACAAAATTATCCATCTTAATTCTATGCTAGGACTTAAAAAATAAAGAAACCTCTCATTAATCAGTATTCTTATTACCCTTGAGATCCTGGACTTGATTATATAGTTTGCGATTTTCTTCAAGAACTCTATGATATCCGGATGCAGCATGAGCTAAGCCACAAACGTGCATACCTATGGAATAATAGAAGTTAAAATAAGATAATGACATGTTAATGAGGGAAGCAACAATTGAGCAAAGAACTTGAAATTAATTAATCCCAACTCTGTAGTACCTAGATTAGAGAACTCCTCTTGAAATTTCATTTGGATAAACTGCATACCAGCTTTTGTTGTGTGGAGCATGTGCTTCAGTTCCTACAAAAACATAATGAACCAAAATATTTTATTAAATCAAGTATAAAATATATATATTATAATGACAAATACAGCCTAAGATTTTTTACTTGAATATCCCTCTGTTGTTGATCAGATAGCTCTTTCTGTCTCAGAAGTTGGCCTCTTGATTGCTCAGCAACACGGCTTTTCTGAATGAAATCCTCTTTCTTTGTTACCATATTAATCCTGTTGTCCACCTAACCAATTACAACAAAAATGCATTCTTAAGTTTCATAAGGTCCTGGAATGTTGCAAACACTAGGCATAACAAAATGTGATTGTGTTACCCTTTTATCTGGCATAACAAACTTCAATGCAGACCCATTGCTTTGAGAAACAGGATCTCTTGAAGTTATTTTTGGCTGTACCTGTTCACCTCCTCGGCTTGCAATCCGATGTTCGAACTCTTCTACAACCTTGCTTAAAACAGATTCAACCAACTGTTCCATACAGAGAAAAATATTACTTAGAAGCTTGTAGGCTCAAACGCACTCTCGATAGTACTGAAGCAGTGGAAGACTAGTGGTGGGACTGAGAATTGTTCTATCAGGATACATAGAAATTTCAAATGCATTTTACCAAAGTAGCCACTAACTTGATCATTTGTGGAACACCTACAATATATCAGCTTACCATTGGAACTTCTTCTGGCCTCTTATCTGATAGAATCGCATGAACAAGCGAACTCAATGATTGGGAACCAGACTGCAAATGTGTGATTATGATCATTCCATTAGTTATTCTTTCAGCTCAACTAGCCAAGCAATGCCACAAATAAAGCTTACCTACCATTTTACTATTAGATTCAGCTTCATTGTTAAGACCGGTTAGAGACTTTTCATTAATCGATGAGGTCCTCGACAAGGAATTAGTAAATGGCTCTGTGTTCATTCTCACAAAAGATTTCGTTGATGTAGCTGGTCTGAGATTTCCCCCGAATTTCCACACACCATTTGCCCCACTCTTTTTCCATTCACCATAGGATTTAAGGGCCAAGACGCAATTCACAATCCTGGATGATTTTCCTCCCTAAAACATAACCAGCGTTTCAGCAGAAAGACAAAGCAGTGCATAATCAAATTGGAAGGTCGTAATTAAATTAAATTCACCACTATGAGAATTCTATAAAGAAAAACAAAGTTGAAACAGAAAAAAGTATGTTATTTTACATACCTGTTCCAGATCAGATGCCTCAAAAGTAGGAAGTCCAATTTCCTGGACAGCAACCAGAAAATTCCTCACGTTTTCGAAGTACTGATATGCCGATAATGGTGCCCCATCCGGGATCAATGCAGAATCAACAGGACTCTCCACAACCTTAAAATGAAGAACACATTGTAGACATTAGTAAATACTAAACAAACAATAAGAGAAAAGTGAGTAAATTAAACTAGGATCTATCTAATTCACCTTGGGAACAGCTCCAGATTGAACCTTGTTAATAACATTACAAAGAATAATCCCACTTCTCAAACCAAGCCTAAACTCTTCTTCAGAGGGTTCAGCCGGTAAATCTTTGGCCGCAACAACTCCAACCATTTTTCTAAGCCACCCTGCTGCTTCATATCTTCTAGATGCTGCACATCAATGATTTTCTATTTGAGAATTCAGAATAACTCATACAAAATCCAGATATGCAACCGTCACAGAGATAAAGATGATAAATCAATACATTCACGCAAAGATGGATTGTGGATCAAAGGACTAAATTGTTCTGATGTTGAATTTACAGTGATCAGACATTGATAAACCTATCTCCCAGCAATGAAAAAAGAGCAATGCAGAATTCAGAGGTCATAGATTCATATTATGATCAGCGATTCCAAAATCTCAGAAAAATGAAGGGAAAATACCAGCTTCTTCTGCTTTCCTGGACTCCAAATCAAGATCTTTGAGTCGAGTGCCGTGCTGCTGCAGCACATCCTCCACCACGGACGCCACTGAGAAGGAGAATGCTGCCTCTGCCGCCATAACTGGAACACCACTACAATGCAATACGGAAGCTTGCTCTTTTGAGTCCCTCAGCAGAGGCAAAGTTCAACAACAATCCAGCTCACCAACATTGCAGAAGCAAGAAGAGAAAAGAGAATCTAAGGTGAGGAACAAGGGAGAGAGAGAAAGAAAGAGAGAGAGAAAGAGAGAGAAATAAAAGTGGTTTTAAAGAGTGGGTTGTGGTGTGCCTCTCTTTGATGGTGCTGTTGAGTGTTGTTGAGATTTTTTCATATTCCATAATTCCATTACCTTTTAGCTTTTTTTTTTTTTCTTTTTCCTTTTTTCTTCTCTAGCGAATACAGAAGAGATGATTTGCAATTGCAGGGAATTCAAGTTTCGCTTTATACTCTCCTCCACTAACCACTATGCTGGTTTTTCGCTTTCTCTTTCCCACTCACTCCGAACCTATACACCCACACCCAAACCAAACCTGGGACCTCCCTCTTTCAAGTTATTTTATTTTTTAATTTTTGTTTTGGATTTGTTCCCTTCTCCCACCCCAAAACCCCAAGCTTTGAGTTCACTTCCAGTGATGGCGCGTGCGCTTGACTTTTATACATAGAAACAGTGCAAGCGAAGGGTGTTTGTGTTGGTTAACATGTTTACATTCTACTGTACCTTTATTTTGTCTTGTAGTTGTATAGCTACTGTTATAGTGTTATGGATTATGGTGTATCTCTACAACATTTATGGCCGTAACTGCAGGTAAACTGAAACTGGAACGATTGCAATTTCGTAATGTTGGATACTTATTTAATTTCACTCGCCGTGTAATTATTCTCTTAAATATCCTCTTCAATATTAAATAGATTCAAATGTAAATATAATTACTTTTTAGTCCTAAAGGGAAAATGATCTGTTTTTTCTTTATAATCACATGTTTTTTTAAGTAGATAATTAGTAATAATAAGTTGGAGAAATAAAAGAAAGAATGTCGTTTCGTATGTAATAAGAACAAAAAAGGAAGACATAAACTGCGTTAAAGAAGTTTTATATGGTAATAAATTATATTTAATTTTTTTTTACTGAATAAAATTCAGAAAATTTATCATTCCAGAATTAATTTTTTTTAAAAAATCTTGTACCTTATTCTAGTCTTACATCCCACACCTTTAATATTAGAAGAACAATTCTATATGACCAGTAAATATTATTATTATGGATTAGTAATAATTTATATTTATATTTATATAAATTTATATAAAAAAATATATACTTTGTATTTATGTTTATCAAAATTTATACACATAAATTAATACCATTTGTACTTATATTTTTTAAAATTTGTACATATAAATTAGTAAAATATATTTGTTGAAAATAATTTAGTGTCTGAGGATCAAAATTTTTTTGCTAGTTCCAAAAATTTCTCATATTAAAAAGAGAAAAGAAGAAGAAATAGTTGGACATCAATGTCACATACGGTTTTTTTTTTTAAGTTAGAAATGAGATTTAAATCCGAATATTCGGTTGAAAGGAAAGAAATAAAGAGGAAGGAAATAGAAAAGAAAGAAAGGAAAGGAAAGAAATTGAGTGAATTTTTATTTATTTTTTAGATGTATTTGGATGGAAGGAAAATAAGAAAAAAAGAAATGTTATAAAAATAATTTTATGTATTTGGATGTGAATTTTTTTTCCATCACTTTCTTTTCTCTTTAGTTTTTCTCCTCAATTAAACAATAAAAAATAATCATTTTTCTTTCCATTTTCTTTTTTCCTTTTTCTTTCCTTCTATTTTCCTTTCAAACAAACATAGATAAAGATAGAGAGACTATATCATTTAAATTTTAACTCGTTGGCTCACTACTACATACGTTTGCTGACCGTTTTCTTGTTTAAATAATTTGTTTCTTGATACAAGTCTGTAAGATAGGCCAATAAAAAGAGAACGTTAAATATATTTGGTAAAAGAAATTGGAGAATTTGTTATAGTGTTAGTTTAAATGTAAAGTAAAAAAAAGGGGCAAATGACTTGGTTAAACCAAGTATATTTGAAAATGTTCTGAATGTCCCAAACGAAAATTTGCAACGTCAAAGTTCCAAACCACATTTTTATATAAATCGAATCGAATAAATTCGATTTATCAAAACAGGTAGTAAATCGAATCTAATTAATTCGAATTAGCCAATTAACAAAATTCAATGGAAATCGAATCAAATAAATTCGATTTAGAAGTGAACGTAAATCGAATGAATTTAATTCGATTTATACATACAACTAGCGTTAGAGTAAATCGAATGTAATTGTTTCGATTTACAAAGGAGGGAGGTATATAAAAACCAGATGCTATACAAAATTTTGTGAGAGAGTGAGATTCAGAATGGCTAGTGATGAAAGTTTTGTACTTCTTGTGCAATATAGAGGTTCTATTAAGAAGAAAACGCGATCAGGGATTAAGTTCATTGACAAGGACCCGATGAGTATTTTTCTCAAACCTTCGACAAGTTTCGCTGAGTTTAAGAGTACTATACTCTAGAGACTAGGACTGCTTGGCGTGAAACGGGTGGAGAAGTTGTTCTATCGTATTCCGATCTCCGTGTTACGCAATGATGTTAAGTATGATTCATTCATTATTAATAGTGACGAAGATATGCAGGTGTTGTTTCATTGTCGCCGTCAGTTTCCTGAGGTGAGGACTCCGGAGTTGTTGGCGAAACTTGTGGATGTGGCATCTAGTTCTGGAGGCTCGAACAGGAATATGCACTCCACAGGATATGTAGCCAGCTCTAGTGCATTGCCTGTTGGATCATCGTCAGCAGTGCCGGTGCTTGCATCCGAGTCAGACTTAGTGGCTTCACCATCGTTTGCCGTCAATCTGAATCGAAGTTGTGATGCATTAGTTGGCGAGGCTGGACCGTTGGAAGACGGTGATTTTGCGGCACGCAGCTCTCCTCCGTGTGTTCCGGTAATCGAAGAGCTTGTAGCACCCGAAGGGGTTGAGGATGCATTGCAGGATGATGATGCTGATGATGTGGAGCCCGCAACGATTGATGCGGATGATAGCAAGGAGGAGACTCCACGGATGACTCCACCTGTCAGCGAGGGAGCATCTAGTTCAGGTAATAATCAGTACTCTCCCCCCCCCCCCCACTTCTCTGCTCTGGACTTGGATGCCATAGTGCCTCAGGAAGATCCGTCTGTACCTGTTGGCTTCGGGGCGAGAGACTCGCAAAATCCAGGTGGCGTGTCGGAGTTTCAGGTCGGCCAGCAGTTTCAGGATAAGGAGGAAGTTGTGCTTAGCGTGAAGACCTACAGCATCCGCCGCAGGGTTGAGTACAAGGTCTTGGAGTCGGATCACCGCAAGTACTATGGCAAGTGCAAGGAGTTCGGGAGCGGGTGTGTATGGCTAATCCGGGTCAGCCTCCGGCAGCGCAAGAGAATTTGGGAGGTAAAACAGTACAATGATCCTCATACTTGTCTAGCCACATCGATCTCTAGTGACCACAGAAAGCTTGATTATCATGTCATATCGACTTTCATTATGCCCCTGATTAGAGCTGATGCTGCAACGTCGATTAAGGTACTGCAGAATGCCACGAAGGCACACTTCGGGTTCAGGCCGACGTATAGGAGGGTTTGGATGGCCAAACAGAAGGCTATGGCACAAATTTACGGAGACTGGGATGATTCGTATAATGAGTTGCCAGATGGGTATTGGGCTTGCAGATCACTATGCCGGGCAGTGTAGCTGTGCTGAGGACGAGTCCTGTTTGAGTGGGTGGGCAGTTGGATGATTCTACAGCTTTTTTCCATCGCTTGTTTTGGACATTCCCACCATGTGTTGAGGCATTTCGACATTGCAAGCCGTTGGTTACTGTGGATGGGACCCACCTCTACGGCAAATACGGTGGTACACTGCTTATCGCGATTGCACAGGACGGCAACTCCAACGTCATTCCTATTGCCTTTGCACTTGTGCAAGGTGTGAATGCGGAGTCATGATCATTCTTTCTATCCTACCTTAGGGCTCATGTGACGCCTCAACCGGGTATACTTGTCATATCAGATAGGCACAATGGGATAAAGGCTGCATTGGAGGCTCCTGATGGGGGATGGCTTCCCCCTACTGCATATAGGGCGTTTTGCATCCGTCACGTGGCGGCTAATTTTGCCCTGACTTTCAAGGGGAAGGATGCAAGGAGGTTGTTAGGCTGCGTTTGTTTCTGAGAACAGGATAGGACAAGACACTAAGAATAGAATAGGACAAGACACTGATGGACAGAGACACAAAATTGTGTTCTTGTATTCTATTTGGTGATAAACTAGAACAAATTATGAAAATCTAATTTATTCTCATTTTTTTCATTCAAAAAATTTGAGATGAAAAATATAATAATAAAAAAAATATAATTATGAAAAATTAACAAAAATAATGAAAAATAAGTTGTGTCCCTTGTTAGTGTCCCCGTGTCCTTCCTGACAGGATGGACACAAAATACACTAATTCAGTGTCTTTGGACACACTGTCTCTATCCATGTCTCTTCTGTCAAACATGTTTTTGTGTCTCAGTGTTCTGTCTCTGTAAACAAACGCGGCCTTAGTGAATGCTGCATATGCAAAGACGGAGGTCGAGTTTCAATACTGGTTTAACATCCTGAGAACGTTTGATCCAACGATGTGCGACTGGGCTAATCGAATTGAGTATGCACTTTGGACTCAGCATCGGGATGAAGGCCGCAGATTTGGGCACATGACTACGAACATATCTGAGTGTGTGAACTCGATCCTAAAGGGTGTTAGGAACCTCCCGGTGTGTGCATTGGTGAAAGCCACGTACGGGCGGTTGGCCGAGTTATTCATTCGCAAAGGAAAAGAGGCTGAGGCACAGTTAGGCACTGGGCAGCAGTTCAGTCAGCATCTACTTAGGGTGATCGAGGCCAACCTAAAGGCCTCAAGGTGTTTCACCGTGATGCAGTACGACAGGGACAACTCAGAGTTTACGGTGGCTGAGACCACTCCGACAGGGGGCTTTTCACTTGGGTCATACAGAGTATCGCTCAAGCTCGGCTGATAACCTCCCCATCTGAAAATCACAACATTTAGTTAACCATAATTATAGATGCTAAATAAATGGAAAAATAGTTCGCATGACTAATGGAGACTACCTCGAGGCCAACGGCTAATGAAAAACATCATATCCGTCCGGCCAGAATCTAGGGAACCTCCAAAAGATCCACGACTGGAGGAGCTGCAATGGACCAGCCAACTTGACGACATTTCTGTTCGCCACACGGTACATGCACCTGTATAGCCATGACAACGCAGCGGAACCCCAACTGTACTGACCCATGTCCTCCAACCTAGCCACATACGGCAACCATCGGATGTGGAGGCGGGTACCTGACTTGTCCCCAAACAGCTGTGTCGATAGGAGCATCATGATGTACGCACGGGTGTACCTCCTAACCGTCTCGTCATCTGCCCCCTGTGGAAGATCTGATGAGCGGATAATTTATACGCTTTTTGGCATTGTTTTTACATAGTTTTCAGTATGATTTAGTTAGTTTTTAGTATATTTTTATTAGTTTTTAATTAAAATTCACATTTCTAGAATTTACTATCTGTTTGTGTGTTTTTCTGTGATTTCAGGTATTTTCTGGCTGAAATTGAGGGACTTGAGCAAAAATCAAATTCAGAGGTTGAAGAAGGACTGCAGATGCTGTTGGATTCTGACCTCCCTGCACTCAAAGTGGATTTTCTGGAGTTACAGAACTCCAAATGGCACGCTCTTAATTGCGTTGGAAATTAAACATCCAGGGCTTTCCAGAAATATATAATAGTCCATACTTTGATTAAGTATAGATGACGTAAACTGGCGTTGAACACCAGTTCCATGCTGCATTCTGGAGTCAAACGCCAGAAACAGGTTGCAAAGTGGAGTTAAACGCCAGAAACAGGTTACAAACTGGCGTTCAACTCCAAGAAAGACCTCTACACGTGTAAAGCTCAATGCTCAGTCCAAGCACACACCAAGTGGGCCCCGAAAGTGAAATTCTGCATCATTTACTCATTTCTGTAAACCCTAGTAACTAGTTTAGTATAAATAGGACTTTTTACTATCTTTGTAAGGGGGTCTTTGATTAGTTTTATGCTATCTTAGACTTTCATGGGGACTGGCCATTCGGCCATGCCTGGACCATTATCACTTATGTATTTTCAAACGGTAGAGTTTCTACACACCATAGATTAAGGTGTGGAGCTCTGCTGTTCCTCATGAATTAATACAAAGTACTACTGTTTTTCTATTCAATTCAAGCTTATTCCTTCTCTAAGATATCCATTCGCACCCAAGAACATGATGAATGTGATGATTATGTGACGCTCATCATCATTCTCACCTATGAACGCATGCCTGACAAACACTCCCGTTCTACATGCAAACAAGCTAGAATGAGTATCTCTTAGATATCTAATACAGAGGACCAAGTTCGAGATATTAGAGTCTTCGTGGTATAAGTTAGAACCCATGGATGGCCATTCTTAAGATCCGGAAAGTCTAAACCTTGTCTGTGGTATTCCGAGTAGGATCTGGGAAGGGATGGCTGTGACGAGCTTCAAACTCGCGAGTGCTGGGCGTAGTGACAGACGCAAAAGGATAGTAAATCCTATTCCAGTATGATCGAGAACCGACAGATGATTAGTTATGCAGTGACAGCGCATTGGACCATTTTCACAGAGAGGATGGGATGTAGCCATTGACAACGGTGATGCCCTACATAAAGCTTGCCATGGAAAGGAGTAGGAATGATTGGATGAAGACAGCAAGAAAGCAGAGGTTCAGAGGAACGAAAACATCTCTATGCGCTTATCTGAAACTCTCACCAATGAATTACATAAGTATCTCTATCCTATTTTAATTATCTTTTAGTACACTATAATCTCTTAATACATTTGAATCCGCCTGACTGAGATTTACAAGGTGACCATAGCTTGCTTCAAGCCGACAATCTCCGCGGGATCGACCCTTACTCACGTAAGGTTTATTACTTGGACGACACAGTGCACTTGCTGGTCAGTTGTGCGAAGTTGTGACAAAGAATTAAGATTATGAACGTGCGTATAAAGTTTTCAGCGCCGTTACCAAGGAATGGAACCGTCACGATTTCTGCGCACCAAGTTTTTGGCGCCCTTGCCGGGGATTGTTCGAGTTTGGACAACTGACGGTTCATCTTGTTGCTCAGATTAGGTAATTTTATTTTAATTTTAAGCTTTTTATTTCTTATTTTCGAAAAAATACAAAAAAAAAAAATTTTCTTCTTTTTCGTTTTTCCCAAAATAATTTTCGAAAAATCCAAAAAAAATTAATAAAATCATAAAATCAAAAATAATTTGATGTTTCTTGTTTGAGTCTTGAGTCAAATTTTAAGTTTGGTGTCAATTGCATCCTTTTAATTTTCTAACAATTATTTTCGAAAATTTCATGCATTGCATTCTTCGTGATCTTCAAGTTGTTCTTGGCCAGTCTTCTTGTTTGATCTTTATATTTTCTTGTTTTGTATCTTTTCTTATTTTTCATATGCATTCTTGCATTCGTAGTGTCTAAAAAATAAAAATTTTTAAGTTTGGTGTCTTGCATGTTTTCTTTTCTTGAAAATTTTTTAAAAATAAGTTCTTGGTGTTCATCTTGACATTCAAAGTGTTCTTGCTGTTCATCTTGACATTCATAGTGTTCTTGCATGCATCACATGTTTTGATCCAAAATTTTCATGCATTGAGTCTTTTTTATGTTTTTCTCTCTCATCCTTAAAATTAAAAAAAAATCAAAAAAATATCTTTCCCTTATTATCTCATAAATTTTCGAAAATTTGACTTGACTTTTTCAAAAAATTTTAAAATCTAGTTGTTTCTTATGAGTCAAATCAAATTTTCACTTTAAAAATTCCATCTTTTTCAAATCTTTTTCAAAAATCAAATCTTTTTCATTTTTCTTTCATAATTTTCAAAAATTTCAAATTAATTTCAAAATCTTTTCTAACTTCTTTTCTAACTTCCTATCTTTTCAAAATTTAATTTTCAAATCTTTTTCAATCAATCCTATCTTTTTGTTTCAATCACATCTTTTTAAATTTCAATCACATCTTTTTCAAAATTTGATTTCAAAATCTTTTTTTTAACTTCTTATCTTTTTCAAAATTTGATTTTCAAATCTTTTTCAATTAACCACTTATCTTTTTGTTTGATTCTTATCTTTTTCAAAACTACCTAACTAATTCTATCTCTAATTTTCGAAAATCACCTTCACCTTTTTCAAAATTCCTTTTTGAATTAACTAATTGTTTTAAATTTAATTTAATTTGATTTAATTTTCCTTGCTTAATTTTCGAATTTTTTATTTTAATTTTAATTTTTAATTTAAAAACAAAAAATACTTTTATTTTATTTTATCTAATTTTCGAATTCTTCTCCTTCATCTCCTTCTATTTATTTATTCATCTACTAACACTTCTCTTCCACCCAAAATTCGAACACCATCTTTCTCTCTTTGTTCGAGTTTTTCTCTTCTCCTTCTTACATTCTTCTCTTCTTATACTCACATAAATGAATCTCTATACTGTGACATAGAGGATTTCATATTTTCTTTTGTGTTCTCTTCTTTTTCATATGAGCAGGAAAAAGGATAAGAACATTCTTGTTGAAGCTAATCCTGAACCTGAAAGGACTCTGAAGAGAAAGCTAAGGGAAGCCAAAGCACAACTCTCTGGAGAAAATCTGACAGAAATTTTTGAAAAAGAAGAAAACATGGCCGAAAATAATAACAATGCAAGGAAGACGCTTGGTGACTTTACTGCACCAAATTCCAATTTACATGGAAGAAGCATCTCAATCCCTGCCATTGGAGCAAACAATTTTGAGCTTAAACCTCAATTAGTTTTTCTGATGCAACAGAATTGCAAGTTTCATGGACTTCCATCAGAAGATCCTTTTCAGTTCTTAACTGAATTCTTGCAGATCTGTGATACTGTTAAGACCAATGGGGTTGATCCCGAGGTCTACAGGCTTATGCTTTTCCCGTTTGCTGTAAGAGATAGAGCTAGAGTATGGTTGGACTCTCAACCTAAAGATAGCCTGAACTCTTGGGATAAGCTGGTCACGGCTTTCTTAGCCAAGTTCTTTCCTCCTCAAAAGCTTAGTAAGCTTAGAGTGGATGTTCAAACCTTCAGACAGAAGGAAGGTGAATCCCTCTATGAAGCTTGGGAGAGATACAAGGAACTGACCAAAAAGTGTCCTTCTGACATGCTTTCAGAATGGACCATCCTGGATATATTCTATGATGGTCTGTCTGAGCTATCAAAGATGTCATTGGACCATTCTGCAGGTGGATCCATTCACCTAAAGAAAACGCCTGCAGAAGCTCAAGAACTCATTGACATGGTTGCAAATAACCAATTCATGTACACTTCTGAAAGGAATCCTGTGAATAATGGGACGCCTATGAGGAAGGGAGTTCTTGAAATTGATACTCTGAATGCCATATTGGCTCAGAATAAAATATTGATTCAGCAAGTCAATATGATCTCTCAGAGTCTGAATGGATTGAAGGAATCATCCAACAGTACTAAAGAGGCATCTTCTGAAGAAGAAGCTTATGATCCTGAGAACCCTGCAATAGCAGAGGTGAATTACATGGGTGAACCCTATGGAAATACCTATAATCCCTCAT
Organism: Arachis hypogaea; assembly: GCF_003086295.3. NCBI lineage: Eukaryota > Viridiplantae > Streptophyta > Magnoliopsida > Fabales > Fabaceae > Arachis > Arachis hypogaea. The sequence continues at coordinate 12,265,666 of NC_092051.1, forward strand.
GGAGGAATCATCCAAATTTCTCATGGAAGGATCAACAAAAGCCTCAACAAGGCTTTAACAATGGTGGAAGAAACAGGTTTAGCAATAGCAAGCCTTTTCCATCATCCACTCAGCAAAAGACAGAGAGTTTTGAGCAGGATCCATCTAGCTTAGCAAACATAGTCTCTGATCTATCTAAGGCCACTTTGAGTTTCATGAATGAAACAATGTCCTCCATTAGAAATTTAGAGGCACAAGTGGGCCAGCTGAGTAAAAGGGTCACTAAAACCCCTCCTAGTACTCTCCCAAGCAATACAAAAGAGAATCCAAAGAGAGAGTGCAAGGCCATTGAATTAATCATCATGGCCGAACCTACAAGGAAGGGAGAAGACGTGAATCCCAGTGAGGAAGACCTCCTGGGACGTCCAGTGATCAACAAGGAGTTTCCCTCTGAGGAACCAAAGGAATCTGAGACTTATCTAGAGACCATAGAGATTCCATTGAACCTCCTTCTACCCTTCATGAGCTCTGATGAGTATTCTTCTTCTGAAGAGAATGAGGATGCTACTGAAGAGCAAGTTGCCAAGTACCTTGGTGCAATCATGAAGCTGAATGCCAAATTATTTGGTAATGAGACTTGGGAAGATGAACCTCCCTTGCTCATCAATGAACTAAGTGATCTGGATCAACTGAGATTACCTCAGAAGAAACATGATCCTGGAAAGTTCTTAATACCTTGTACCATAGGCACCATGGCCTTTGAGAAGGCTCTATGTGACCTTGGATCAGAGATAAACCTCATGCCACTCTCTGTAATGGAGAAACTGGGAATCTTTGAGGTGCAAGCTGCCAGAATCTCATTAGAAATGGCAGACAACTCCAGAAAACAAGCTTATGGACAAGTAGAGGACGTGCTAGTAAAGGTTGAAGGCCTTAACATCCCTGTTGATTTCATAATCCTGGATACTGGGAAGGATGAGGATGAATCCATCATCCTTGGAAGATCCTTCCTAGCCACAGCAAGAGCTGTGATTGATGTGGACAAAGGAGAATTAGTCCTTCAACTGAATGAGGACAACCTTGTGTTTAAGACTCAAGGATCTCCTTCTGTAACCATGGAGAGGAAGCATGAAAAGCTTCTCTCACTACAGAGTTAACCAAGGCCCCCACAGTCAAACTCTAAGTTTGGTGTTGGGAGGTCCCAACAATGCTCTGAATATCTGTGAGGCTCCATGAGAGTTCACTGTCAAGCTATTGACATTAAAGAAGCGCTTATTGGGAGGTAACCCAATGTTATTTAATCATATCTATTTTATTTTCTTTTTGTTATTTTGTGTTTTATTAGGTTGATGATCATGTGAAGTCATAAAAACTACTGAAAAATAAAAAACAGAATGAAAAATAGCATTGAAAATAGCACACCCTGGAGGAAAGCAGTCTGGCGTTTAAACGCCAGAAACAGGCACCAAGCTGGCGTTTAACGCCAGAAACAAGCATTTACCTGGCGTTAAACGCCAGAAACAAGCTACATTTGGGCGTTTAACGCCAGAAACAGGCAGCAGTCTGGCGTTAAACGCCAGGATTGCACAGCAAGGGCGTTTTACACACCTAATTGGAGCAGGGATGTTAAGTCCTTGACCCCACTTGATCTGTGAACCCCACAGGATCCCCACATCTTCTTTTCTCCTCTTCACACCTTTTCATAACTCTTTTCCACAAATACCCTTCACCAATCACCCCTATTACTCCTCCAAAACCATCATACAACCCACCTACACCCACCCACTCAAATTCAAACCATCACTCCTTCCTTTTCACACTTCATAACCACCTAAAACCCCCTTGACCGAACCAGTCCCACACCTCCATCTCCTCCATTTTCTTCTTCTTCTACTCACTTCTTTCTTATTTTGCTCGGGGACGAGCAAACCTTCTAAGTTTGGTGTGGTAAAAGCATTGCTTTTTTTTTCCATAACCATTTATGGCACCTAAGGCTAGAGACATCCTCATTGAAGAGGATAAGCCCATCACTAAGAAAAGGATGGAGCAAACAAGAGATCATGGACCTCAACATGAGCATGAGGAGATTCCTCACCATGAAATCCTTGAGATGCCTCAAGGGATGCACTTCCCTCCACAAAACTATTGGGAACAAATCAACACTTCTCTAGGAGAATTAAGTTCCAACATGGGACAACTAAGGGTGGAGCACCAAGAGCACTCCATCATCCTCCATGAAATTAGAGAAGATCAAAGAGCTATGAGGGAGGAGCAAGAAAGACAAGGAAGAGACATAGAGGAGCTCAAGAGCATCATTGGTTCTTCAAGAAGAGGAAGACGCCACCCTCACTAAGGTGGACTCATTCCTTAATCTCCTTGTCTATTTATTTTCTGTTTTCGGCTTCCATGCTTCATGTTTAATTATGTTTGTGTCTTATTACATGATCACTAGTGTCTAAGTGTCTATGCCTTAAAGTTATGAATATGAATCCATCACCTCTCTTGAATGAAAAATGTTTTAATTACAAAAGAACAAGAAGTACATGGTTTCGAATTCATCCTTGAAACTAGTTCAATTATTTTGATGTGGTGGCAATACTTTTTATTTTCTGAATGTATGCTTGAACAATGCATATGTCTTTTGAAGTTGTTGTTTATGAATGTTAAATATGTTGGCTCTTGAAAGAATGATGAAAAGGAGAAATGTTATTTGATAATTTGAAAAATCATAAAAATGATTCTTGAAGCAAGAAAAAGCAGTGAATACAAAAGCTTGCAGAAAAAAAAAGAGAGAAAAAAAATGGCAAAAAAATAGAAAAAGAAAAAGCAAGCAGAAAAAGCCAAAAGCTCTTAAAACCAAAAGGCAAGAGCAAAAAGCCAATAGCCCTTAAAACCAAAAGGTAAGGGTAATAAAAAAGATCCAAGGTTTTGAGCATCAGTGGATAGGAGGGCCTAAAGGAATAAAATCCTGGCTTAAGCGGCTAAACCAAGCTGTCCCTAACCATGTGCTTGTGGCGTGAAGGTGCAAGTGAAAACTTGAGACTGAGCGGTTAAAGTCAAGGTCCAAAGAAAAAAAAGAGTGTGTTTAAGAACCCTGGACACCTCTAATTGGGGACTTTAGCAAAGCTGAGTCACAATCTGAAAAGGTTCACCCAGTTATGTGTCTGTGGCATTTATGTATCCGGTGGTAATACTGGAAAACAAAGTGCTTAGGGCCACGGCCAAGACTCATAAAGTAGCTGTGTTCAAGAATCAACATACTGAACTAGGAGAATCAATAACACTATCTAAATTCTAAGTTCCTATAGATGCCAATCATTCTGAACCTCAATGGATAAAACGAGATGCCAAAACTATTCAAGAGGCAAAAAGCTACAAGTCCCGCTCATTTGATTGGAGCTAAGTTTCATTGATATTTTGGAATCTATAGTATATTCTCTTCTTTTTATCCTATTTGATTTTCAGTTGCTTGGGGACAAGCAACAATTTAAGTTTGGTATTGTGATGAGCGGATAATTTATACGCTTTTTGGCATTGTTTTTACATAGTTTTCAGTATGATTTAGTTAGTTTTTAGTATATTTTTATTAGTTTTTAATTAAAATTCATATTTCTGGACTTTACTATGAGTTTGTGTGTTTTTCTGTGATTTCAGGTATTTTCTGGCTGAAATTGAGGGACTTGAGCAAAAATCAGATTCAGAGGTTGAAGAAGGACTGCAGATGCTGTTGGATTCTGACATCCCTGTACTCAAAGTGGATTTTCTGGAGCTAAAGAACTCTAAATGGTACACTCTTAATTGCGTTAGAAAGTAGACATCCAGGGCTTTCCAGCAATATATAATAGTCCATACTTTGATTAAGGATAGATGACGTAAACTGGCGTTCTGCATTCTGGAGTCAAACGCCAGAAACAGGTTGCAAAGTGGAGTTAAACGCCAGAAACAGGTTACAAACTGGTGTTCAAATCCAAGAAAGACCTCTACACGTGTAAAGCTCAATGCTCAGCCCAAACACACACCAAGTAAGCCCCGGAAGTGGAATTCTGCATCATTTACTCATTTCTGTAAACCCTAGTAACTAGTTTAGTATAAATAGGACTTTTTACTATCTTTGTAAGGGGGATCTTTGATTAGTTTTATGCTATCTTAGACTTTCATGGGGGTTGGCCATTCGGCCATGCCTGGACCATTATCACTTATGTATTTTCAAACGGTAGAGTTTCCACACACCATAGATTAAGGTGTGGAGCTCTGCTGTTCCTCATGAATTAATACAAAGTACTACTGTTTTTCTATTCAATTCAAGCTTATTCCTTCTCTAAGATATCCATTCACACCCAAGAACATGATGAATGTAATGATTATGTGACGCTCATCATCATTCTCACCTATGAATGCGTGCCTGACAAACACTCCCGTTCTACATGCAAACAAGCTAGAATGAGTATCTCTTAGATATCTAATACAGAGGACCAAGTTCGAGATATTAGAGTCTTCGTGGTATAAGTTAGAACCCATGGATGGCCATTCTTGAGATCCGGAAAGTCTAAACCTTGTCTGTGGTATTCCGAGTAGGATCTGGGAAGGGATGGCTGTGACGAGCTTCAAACTCGCGAGTGCTGGGCGTAGTGATAGACGCAAAAGGATAGTAAATCCTATTCCAGTATGACCGAGAACCGACAGATGATTAGCTATGCAGTGACAGCGCATTGGACCATTTTCACAGAGAGGATGGGATGTAGCCATTGACAACGGTGATGCCCTACATAAAGCTTGCCATGGAAAGGAGTAGGAATGATTGGATGAAGACAGCAGGAAAGCAGAGGTTCAGAGGAACGAAAGCATCTCTATGCGCTTATCTGAAACTCTCACCAATGAATTACATAAGTATCTCTATCCTATTTTAATTATCTTTTAGTACACTATAATCTCTTAATACATTTGAATCCGCCTGACTGAGATTTACAAGGTGACCATAGCTTGCTTCAAGCCGACAATCTCCGCGGGATCGACCCTTACTCACGTAAGGTTTATTACTTGGACGACCCAGTGCACTTGCTGGTCAGTTGTGCGAAGTTGTGACAAAGAATTAAGATTATGAACGTGCGTATAAAGTTTTCAGCGCCATTACCAAGGAATGGAACCGTCATGATTTCTGCGCACCAAGATCACTAAACGCTCCTCAAACCGTATGCACTTCACTGTGAACTTGTCGATGCAGTTCGCAGGAGGCAACACCCCGAGCAGCTCCTCAAACCACACCCATGGTGGTTGGCTGCCCGCTATAAATCGCGGAAAGTCTGTGAGGCAGCCGCTAACATACTGACCGTCGATCGGGAGACCAAGGTGGTATGCTACATCCTGTAGGGTTATAGTGCACTCTCCAAACGGCATGTGGAATGTATGCGTCTCAGGGCGCCATCTATCTACGAAGGCGCTGACCAACGGCTCGTCCAACCTAAACCAACTCTCGTTCAATCTTGCAAGATGGTACAAACTAGCCATCTACAAGTAAGGAACGATCTTATCATCAACCTCATATCATGCTGTCGTCTCATGCTACTGATGCATCGATGGGGCTGCATAACAATAGAACATAACTTCTCACATTTGTCAAAGAAAAACCTCTCAATGAATCCCAACCAATCCTTTATAGATAGAAACGCTAACCACTACATTAATCACGATCCAATTTTTTGTATTAACAAAACAGTTACTAATATGAGATAAAAACATGTTATTTTTATCAACAATCATCAAAAACAGCAGTTAACCCTGTTCATTACTCTACACCTAACCCTATTCTATAGTTAATGACTCACTAAGACTGACATGAACTGAATTCAAATATCTGTTTCCGGATTTATTTTAAAAATCGCACACTAACAGTTCTAACTGACGACTAATTTATTTAAAAAAATTAAATATTAAAAAACACTAACCTCAAGGTGGACGACTCCAGTGATATGCGCGACTCCATCAAGTCGATATAGACGATTCGGGTCGTCCTCCATGCATGCAGAGTTGGTCCAAACCGGGTTGCTTTCCAGAGAATCTGGGAACTAGGTGGTGGGGTTGGGAGTGGGGTATGAGTTTCTGAGTTCGAATCAAGTAACTTCGATTTGTTTAAATAGCGAAGAAGCATGTAAATCGAATCAACTTGATTCGAACTATACTCGTTCCAATTGCATGTAAATTGAAGCAAGTGAGTTCGATTTACAAAAGTCCTAAATCGAAACAAGTGGTTTCGATTTACGTTGGTTTTGATTCCGATGGGTAAATCGAATTCAGTTAATTCGATTTATGCGGTTTCTGAAATCGAATTCAGTCAATTCGATTTATAGGGTTACTTAAATCGAATTGATTTGATTCGATTTGCATTCAAATTGTTCTCTAACGTAATTCGAATCATTTAAATTCGATTTACTTTGTGTTTGGCTAAATCGAATTGAGTAAATTCGATTTATATAGAAATCAACATTGAGACTTTGACGTTGCAAATTTCCATTTGGGACATTCAGGACATTTTCAAATGTACTTGGTTTAACCAAGTCATTTGCCCTAAAAAAAATATTAGTTACCTAATATTTTTCATATCTAAGAAGCTAAAAATATAAAATTCCTAATATATTTATTATATAAAAATTTAAATTGTGCTATTTAAATTGATTTAACATATTTGTCAACAAAATACGACTGTGAAACTAATATGAAATTATGAATTTTAACCTTGCTCTAGTTTAGCTCATAAATTGAAGATGATCGATACTAGCTATTAGTACATACTAGCATTTACAATGTGATTTTGGTGATTATCTTAAAGTGGCCAACCATCAATCTTAATGACCATGCTTTGAGTTTAGATTATTATGTTTATGTTATCCGTTTTTATTGTTTCATTGAGACTCATGAACCAATTGAACCTGTCCTCATCCACCCCACCAACTCTATGAAGAACCGACTTTGGCACATGAAAGAAAGGCTTATATGGCCAATGCCACATTCCCACACACGAGTTATTTTCTTCTCTTTTATTCCAAGTTTCCAATTTAAGTATTTCAATTTAAAAGTGGAGGATTTTAATGTTTCATGTAAAATAAACAATGCGCTTTGGCTAGGCATCACCCTAGCTATAATACTAGGTAGGTTATATATTAGTTGTCCAAGTAACCTTTTATTCTTAAACAAATTATATAAGTGTATAATTTAAGGATCATGACATGATGAGAGTCACTAATATCATGCCATACCATTTAAATGATCCTCTCTCTGTAGAATGTGCTATTGCTACCTTCTAATTAGAAAGAAAAGTAAAAAAATAATAAAATAATCGAAGAGGAGAGAAAAGAAAAGAAAAGAAAAGAAAAGAAAAGAAGTTCCATCTCTTTGCCTAACTTAGCGGAACAAAAACCTCTCCCTTTTGGGGTTCGAAAAAATTATTCTTAGAACCTAAAATAAAAGAAAAGTATGCTATAGAGAAGTAGAAGGTGGTTGGATTTGTCTGCTTCGTTAATGCTCATCCACACATTACAATAGCGCGTTTGGTTTGGTCGAGCCCAACTTAGCTTTGTATCATTTTGCTCACTTGATTCAAATTATAGAGGGAACTTAGTAGGTCCATCTAGCGCTGGAATTTCAAGTTGATAATGGGTTTTCTCTAGTGTTAATTTAGAATAATATGATTGTTATGATGGTTTTGCAAGCTTAATGCTGGTACTTATGGTCTTTTTGGTTAAGACTTAAGACTCAAATGATCAAAAGTGCCCTCTCTGTTTAGGCACCTTTTGGCGTTGGGTATTTAATCCCAAAGAGCAAATTAAACAATGAGCTTGCCCCTGTTAATTAAGGTTTTGAGGGCCACATCATGCATCCATCTTTTTTATAATAATGCATGATTATTTTTTAAGAAAATAAAAGCTTTATTTATGTATTTTTAAAGGATACTTTATATATATATTTGGTATTAGCCATTATATATTTCTATATAAATATATCTTGTTTAACTAATTTTTAATGTATATTTTGTATTCAAATTTTATATATATTATATATGATACACATACATAATTGATGTACATATTATCGGTTGTTAAAAAAATTATATCAAAATAAAATTTATATTGCTTAATTATCTATAATAGGTTTATATTTTCTTAATACAAATATTAGGTGAATAATATTTGCATTTGATATAATATTAACTCACTCTTTTTTTTTTTTTTTTTTTACTGAAACGCTAGTATTTAGCATTCCATTTTCTCAAAATTATTATGGATTGTAATTAGATGATAGTGTATGCACAAAATATTTTCACATGTGTGTATGTACCTTTTGATATATCACTAAAATATTCACTTTCCAAATAGTTATGGTTAGTAATATTAACAAAAAGTATTAATTATGTATTATTTTGTGGTTAGGAGGTATAATATTTTATTTTATTTTATTTTAATTGAACTAGAAGGCACAATTGATGTGTGTAATTCTCATAATAAGATGCATGTTGACCCAATGGATGAAAATGCGGTTTAGTTTCAAAGTGAAGGAAGCACATAAACTAATATATAGACTGTAGACACGTACCAACATTGGCTTAAGCAGGTTAGAAAGGTTGAAAAGCAAGCATTCACTGAGTTTCACATCGTATATTGTAATCAAATAATCCCATTTAGCAGTAACTTATTAGAAAGGAATGGGCCATGCAACCACACTATTTGGTAAACCTTCTCTTTCGGTTAGTGAAATGGTTGTTGGAAAACAGTTACCCTCCACAGCCTTCAAATTACTATTTTAATGATGAAATTAAAACAACCATATATAGCAAAGTGCAGTGTAACAACTGATCATCAATTGTTTATGTCCTTCTCCTCCAAGTCAATTAAATCTATTGCACACGCTTTACTCGTCACTTAAGCCGTAGATGATTTACGAAGGAAAATGTGTTTTGTATGGACTTTTTGTTGGAAATGTAGCAAAAATATTTTAAACCATTTTTTTTCTGTAATAATACGATTATTGTTCCCAAATATATATACCTTAAATGGATAATGTGTAAATTGACTTAGTGAAAGAGGTTGGAGGTGGCCAATGAACTATAACTCAAATGACATAGTCTCTTCATACTCATTTAGAGGTGAGGTTGTGGGTTCGAATCTTTCTATTTTTAGTAAAAAAAAAAAAGGTTGGAGGTGGCAAATGTGGCAATAAATAAGCATAAAGTGCATTCATTTCGATGTTTAGGTCAGTAAAAGGCATAATCTCTTCATATTCATTTAAAGGTTGCGAGTTCAAATTTTATTATTTTTAATAAAAAAAAAAGATAAATAAGTATAAAGTGCATTCATTTCGATGTTTAGGTCAGTAAAAATTTAAACAGTAGGTTTAAGCGAAAATTGAGTGATGAAATACCTAAAGTAACGAAGTATTTATAGAATATAGTCTCCAAATCGATTCATGTTAGAACCTCTTTATTGGATCACTAGTAATTAGAATATTATAAATTAGGATGTGAAAAGTTATATTATTATTGTTTCATGTTAGCTGAGGTAATTATTTTTTTGTTTATATAAATATTTAATAATTTAATAATCATATAAATATATTTTTTTCACTTAATCATGATCGACTTCTTTAGACTTTTCCAAAAAAGCTCTTGAAAAGTTTGGATTGTTATTTGATAAAATGAAGAAAAAGATTGCACTTAATAAGTAGAATATAAAAGTGGTGTTTGGTAAATTTGTTCATAAAATTTAAAATAGTTATAGCAAACAGAACATCAATGAGATGAAACCAAAATTAGACTCCTATTGTGAAATATAAGAATACGAAAATAGAAATAGAAAAAGAAGTCCAGAAAAAATGAGGTAATGATTAAGCTATTAATTATAGTAATCTAACATTATTTAATTTTTATAGACAAAAGGTATTTATATACAAGCTAAGACTACATTAAGCAATAAGGTTTTTTTGGTGACTACATTAACAATAAGTTGTATCTAGCTAATTAATAAATTTTAACCAATTTTAAAATGAAAAAGGATAAAAACATTCACATTAGACAAAAATATTTTAATCTCACAATGCAATATTCTTTAAACACACACTAGCTGTGTTATCAGTTTACTTTTTTATATTTAATAATAATTTCATAATGAGAAAATAGTATAGTTTAATAGTTTGTAAATTGAAGCAGCATGGTGGACGGACGTGGAGGCACGCACAAAACTTAGAAAAAGCATGACATGAGCGTAACGTTCAAAATTTTCAAATTGGAAGTTCGGAACCAAAGCAAGTAGGTTCGGGAAGGCCCACGAGAGCGTCCATGTAATGGCCCACTTAGCCCATTCAAACCAATTATTTGTCCACGTCACGCGCCGGCTGCCGGCAACCGGCAACCTGCAGCTCAGTCAACTAACACGCCACCCGCTCTATCCACTTACAATTCGTACACACTCTCACTCTCACACCCTCCTACGTAAGCGCGTGACAAATCCGTTACCATGTGAATTGCGAAAGCCTTCAACTATAATTTTCTCAAAATAAAAAAGACAAATGTAAAAAGATTTTGTAATTATTTAAAATTTAATTTTCATACACCATAAAAAATAAAAAAAATTATATGCAAATATCTCATCATGTACCATTATATAATTAAAAATAATTATTTTATATTTATTACTTAATTAAATAACAACGTAAATTTAATTAAATAATAGTATAAAATATTATAAACATCATGTGGTTCAAAATTAAATTCTCATTATCATTTTTAAAATTAAAATACTGATTTTAACTAATTTAGTTCCATTAAATTAAGATTTTATAGATGGTAGATTTTTTTAGCAGTTTTCTTTTTTATTATTATTTTAACTCAAACTTTGGTTTAAAGAGTAAACTTATTTTTAGATTGATCTTGATTTTTTTAGAATAATTGTTTTTAACATTTTTTTTAGATTGAAGAATAGAACTACATTGAAACAATTTTGGAGAAACTATTTGCTCTCAAGTTAGCATCAAAAGCAAAGAAAATGAAATTAGGAAGAGCATTAAAGATAAAATATCTTACTCTTCAAAGAATGATCAAACACTAACAATCTTTTTTGCTTGATCAAAATCTACCTACACTAACACTAACACTAATAAACAATTAGCAAGTCATAAATACAGTTTAAAAGAAATAATCATTCACAGCGAAAGGCCAAAAAGCTACTGTATGTTTAGAGTTTAGATATAAATCAGATCGCAACTAACCTTAGGTTTTATTTTCTTCCCCTCTAATTATAGGTCCAATCCAAAAAATGCATAGTAGAAACGTAGACTAATTATACATATGGGACCTGCAAATTAAAGTGGTTAATGGTTCAAAAAGAAAAGGTATTAATTTTGATCCATAATTTTAGAAATTAATGTAAGCAAATAAAGTTTAGAGTTACAGATATATAATTATTGAAAGGTTATTAAAGGTATGTGTTTATTAGTACTAGCACTTTTTCTTTATGAGTTTCACATGTTAAGTGAGCCCAGCTGCTACCCATAAAATATGATTGTATTCATGAGTAGTTCTCTTTGCATTGTGAGGTTCCCATCACTTTCTGGTGCATGTTCATGCTGTCAACTCTGTAGATGGCCAGCTACATCACTCAACTGAAGCACATGCCCTCTCTTCCTCTTCTCATCATCTTATTTATGCAAAACAATTATACTCCCTCTTTGCACCATTTATTATATCCAATTTCAGTTTTGTTGTTCCCCTGCTTCATCTTTATATATATATATATATATGCTTTCTTTTCTTTTTCATAATGCAAGATTATTGATGAAATGCCAATGAGTTATAGCTCAAATGGCATAGTCTCCATACTCATTTAAGATGTTGCGGGTTCGAGTCTCTTATCTTTGGTAAAAAAAAAAAATTTATTGATGAAATAAATGAATTAGCGTATAGTATTCAAATATTAACCATTTAAATACTTAAAATACAAAAGATTTAATTAATGAATAAATGGATATTGTTAAATATAATTTTGATACTAAGATTCTTTTTTCACCGAATAAGTATAGAGAGTTAATTTTTTATTGTAAATTAATCTTATTTTTTGGACGATTTAAGACTCAAAATTGAAATTTAAAATTTAGGATTAAAATAAAGTTGATTAATACTAATTAAAAAAGTTGGCTCCCATGATTGAGTTCTTTCTTGATTGTGTTGAAAGAGGACAAATAGTGTGCGGATGTGGTTGACATCTTATTCTTCCTCTTCTTATCTTTCATCCCTTTTTTTATATATAAAAAAGTTTAACAAAATTTATAAGGAATTTAATGGAAACTCTTGTACTCTGTTCATTCCAATACTTATGAGTATAAAGCTGAACAAAAGAATCTACCCCAAAATGTTATTCTTCTTTTATAAAAGGATAACTAAGAAGTGCTTGTGTGAAAAGAATGAAGAATAGTATGTATAAATTATTTAAAAAAATTAATAAAAATAAAATGATATTGTTCTGGCCCGGTTCGGCTGAGTCATTGTCCAATCTGACCCGGCCAACCGACTAAGTGGACCCCGCGTCCGGATCGCGTGCGGAAACCTACCTCCTGGCAGCCACAGCTGGCTGAGGAAGCTTTCAGGAAGGAGATCTCTTCTGTGGGACCCACCCTACTGATAGGGTATATATGGGGAGGGTCCTACCCCTTCTCCAAGGTACGTCACTACCTCTTTTACTCTTTTACCACCATCTGCACCATTTCTGACTTAGGCGTCGGAATGTTATTGCAGGTGGCTCCCCCCTCACGTCACAATTCAGGAGGTCGTCTGTCCGTGCGTTCCGCTCACCAGACTCAGGTCCTAATCAATTCCCACCTTCTCACCTAAGGAGCATTTCCTACCCGTCCGGCACCCAAAGTCCCGAACAGATATATTTTAAAAAAAAAATTTAACTATTTATAAAGATGATTTTTTGTTTCTTTACTATTATTTTTTTACCATATAGTATGCACCTTTATGAAATGCAGGTGAACACTTTTGGCCACTATCTATATTCGATGACCCCAAACTAAAAGAAGATTGTCACTTACTGTATTCATCATAGCGGTGACTTTAATATCGGAGGATAACTTTGGCTTTGGTAAGAAGGATCCTAAAAACAACAACGTAAAAGAGTCACCATTATAGCCCATTTTTGCTGTCAAAGTAGAAGCTTTCATCATCATATGAGTTTATTAATTAGGGAAAGCAAAACATATATACTATACAAGAATTTAAAATTACACCAGACATAAATTAATTATGTAATAAACATAAGGGAACAAGGGTACGCTTTTCCTTCATTACTTCCTTTAGGAATAATTAGTGGATGAAAAATGAAATTAAAAAATGTACAGCAATAGGCGTGGGTTTAATTAAACTCTCTAAAAGGGAAGATAGGAAAATAAAAAAGTAAAGGGCCAGGGTCATGGTATGATGAAGTAATGGAATATTAGTGTTGAAATAAAAATGGTCCATATATCCTCTTATAACATGCCATTTCTAAAGAGGCACGATGCCCAGCATTCCAAAAAGAATAATGAAAGTATAGCACTCCCGCTTCCATTGATGGAGTTAGGCATTTTGGACCGACCAAATAATGATAAGGTTGAAGGTAATGAAACTAAAACATTGTATTCTCCTGCTTTCCTTCTGTTTAGGAGGGGCAATAGCCAATAGATAGGTCAAAATATTGGTAATACTAGAAAAACAAACAAAAATCGTTAGAATTTATTTTATTTAATATTTATTAAATAAGGCAAATTTTAGTTATTTTTGATTAATTTTTTTTTGTTGTTAACCATTTTCATCAAAATATGTAGGGTTTAAATTAGGGCAATTCAATTAAATAAAATAATTAGAGATTAATTTTACTCAAATATAACTTTCCAAACAATAAGACGCAAATGCAATTTTTTACAAAACTATAGAAACTGTTACGGTAGCAGTTTAGAAGAATACGTAAACTGCTATTGACAGCCACGATTTACGTGAAACAATGGGCTAGCAGAAACCGCTATAGACAACAGCGATTTCTATACAAATGAGCTTGGTCATAAACCGCTACAAGCAGTAGCAGTTTATGTATTGTTGTGTGTGTACATAAACTGTTAGAGGTAGTCGCGGTTTACGTTGAAAGGGTGTATAAAACCACGAAAGCTAACTGCAGATTCTTCATTTGGTGTGGAGTTTGAATATTGTTATGGAGAGGGAGGAGAATTTTGGGAGCAGATCCGAATTTTCTCAGTGCTGACCTTCTCTTGGACATCATGGCAGACGAATAGAGCTTATATCGACTGAATGGCGTTGTCCACATTGCCAATGTCATTGTCGACGAGGTTAGCTTTTTTTTTTTTCTGAGTATTAGAATTTGTAAAATAGAATAATAGTATGTAGGGTATAAAAGCTAGAAGTTATAATTTAACCTTTATAGTTGAGTACTAGACTTTGAAATTTAGGATCTAAGATGTAGAATATGAAAAATAGAATATATAAATTAATATTTATAATTTAGTATTAGACCTTGGAATATAGAGTGTAGTATGTTGTAGCATATAAGACATGGACAATATCATCCACGTGCACCCTTTCCCAAACTCCTTGCATTTTTCGTGGTATTTAAGATGGTCTGACTCCATCACTTTGTACTCAACTCCATGCCGGATGCTGTAATCCTTTACGCTCAGCACAGCTTTCTCCTTACTCTGAAAAGATTGGCCAATCTGAAAATTCCGTTAGAATGGTTGCATCATGCAGACCCTGAGCTCCAAAGGTTGTATCGACATCCGGCTGTTGGCATATGGCTTCCAAGTTCAAGGTTGACAAGTGTGGAGGATATTGTTGTGTGCCAAAACCCGATGGCCCATGGGGTATATGTGGATTGTTCGGAATACCATCATTACTGTCCCCAACAATGACGACCAGCTCATTTTTCGAATCATCGTCTTGCATCGCATTTTCAACTCGATCCGATCTAGTCTCAACTGCAAAATCAGGAACACCACGAGACACAGTAGCAGTACCAACTGCAACACATGGAGGATCAGGGATCAGACAAGCAGGTGCTACCACAGGCATCGACGTTGAGGCACCCCATCATCGTCGACTAAGGATTCGGCACTGATACCCTAGAACTGTCGACGCCATCTTCCAATTTGGCAAACAACTCGGGTATTCTAATCTCAGGAAAACTTCGCACACAGTGAAACAAGACCTGCATATCTTCATCGGACCCTATCACAAACGTCTCATACTTCACATTGGTTGACACAATGGCAATAGAAATCTTGTAGAACAACTTCTTTACCCACTTTGTCCCACACATCTCCAACTTCTGTAATATGCTGTTTTTTATATCTGCCAACGTACTCAACGACCGGATAAAAAAGTTTAGCGGTTCTTTATCCGTAAATTTTATCAGAGCAATGCAGTAGAGTTAGAAAACTCTCTTCACCATCCGTTTGTGAAAAATAGCACTCCACTACTATCTCAATGCGTTGGAGGGGTATATATAGCCAAGCACCATATGCATACACCACACATAAATCGTTACTGCCTTTAGCGGTTTATGATCACACCCCCTTGTACAAAAACCATTGTTGTCTTTAGCTTTTTTTGTTTAGCCACTGCTCCACGTAAACCACAACTGTCAGTAGCAATTTACGTTCTTCTCTAAACTGCTACTGCCAACAGCGATTTCTACAGTTTTGTGAAAAATTGCATTTGCGTCTTGTTATTTTAAAAGTTGTATTTGAGTAAAATTCATATATAAACAATTTATTTAAGTGAATTGTCCTTTAAATTTGATTCTAACTCTATTCAAATCTTACTATATCTTAAACTCTTTAAATTAATTTCATTCAACCTGATATGCAAAAATAAATATATTTTTATTCGAATACAATATTTATTCTTTTTACATTTTATAATATCAAATATTATTTATGGATTATTAGTATACTGAATTATTAATTTGGTGACCCTATCCGCAGGGAATATTCAAACTGCTCCGAAGTTACCAAATTATTCTTGGAGCGGATTGAATACGTGCAGATTAGAGGAGTGCTTCCCATCCTAACTCCGTTCTAAACACTTTAAGAGAGTCTAATTAACAAGTAAATACAATTAAATATTACAAATTTACAATAATTTATTTAACATGAAACTCTTAAGATTAAAAATGTTATGTATCCCCACTCGATCTCACCCCAGTGATCCTTTTACAGTGTATTTATGCCACCAGAAACGCCGAACGGTAGACATTCTAGTACCCGCTTGTCTTTATCATCAACCTCATCTCATCAATTATCATCCCTGAAACATATACTAATGATGTTGATTTAACCAATATTCAATAATCATCGTATTGATGGATGTTGATCTCCAAGAAGCTGGAAAAAAATTATTCATTTTCTTTCATGCTTTTGGATTTGATATTTAGAACTTGACAAAAGAATCCGATTCCATGTGTCCTATTCAGCCGTCCAGGGATGTTTCGAATTTCGGATGCCAATGACTAATCCGTTGTTTTACTGGTGTGATAAAGTATTTTTCTAATTGGATTGGATTTACATTTTAAAAGGGATTACTTTTTTATGGTGAAAACTCAGGCGACTTTACGTGAAGTTGATAGAGTCGTTCGATAAAAATTTAGCCAAATGAGTCAAATCATTTAATAGCTCTCAAGTATCAACTTCACGTCGACTGTACTTGAGTTTCCACCCGTTTATACATAATTCTATTTGTTTACATAGACATACACATAAAATCTTTATGATTGACTTCTAAGTTAATCTGATTTTATTTGAAAATAACATATCTTCTATATTTATATATAACGGAAATAGCCAAATTTTATGTAAGTAATGCTCAAGCTCAAACAATATTAGCATCTAAAAGAAATATAACCATTTCTAAAAGAAATTAAACGTAATTTGGGGTAATGATCCCGCCATTTTATGATTTCATTATTCTCTTTTATCTAAAGGCAAAAGACAAACAAGAAGAGCTTTATGGGATGGTACATGTCCTACTTTAAAGAGAATATAATTGAGTCAAGTGAAGTAACGGGGAAACAAAATCCATCTACAGTAAGAAAGATAGCAAACTTGGTAAGGAAGCAGATTGAGACGTGTTCTCTAGCTGGAAATGAAACCTCCCTGATCTTTGACGTTTTCTTTGTGGGGAAATAAAAGCCTCTTTTGTTTGCTATTCCAAGTTCCTTTGATACTGACAACTCAACTCATGAAAACTTTTTTCCCCCTTCATCGTGGTTTTCGCTAGTTTTGTTTTAAATTAATTAAAACTTGTATAAATAGTAAATGGTATAGGCTAATTTTGTTTAGAGACATGGAATAATAACACAAAAATATATAAATATAAAATTATATTTAACAGATAAGATATAGAAATAAATATTGTATTTAGAAATGTTAAATTAATATATTTTTTTTATCTTTTTTAATCGAAAAAATCTAAAGACACTAATAAAAAATATAATTTATTTTTTATTTTATTATTTTTATAAATTTTTTATTATTATATTTTTTTCTTAATTTTTTTATATAAAAAATAAGAGTAAATTAAATTTTTATAACTGGTTTTTTTATATTTAGTCTATTACTAAATAAAATATCAAAATATTAATTTTTATGAATCTATTTTTTTATCATGTTTTCAATCATGTTTTTTAAGGATTTTTTTTTTCCGAATTTCTAACACTTGTTTAAGCAAAAGAATAAATTAATTACTCGACCAATCTAAATTAATTGTTTTCACTTTTCAGTCATGGTTTATTCTGAGATTTTTTTTTTCGGTAGAATGATTTATTCTGAGGTTATAATGTTATACTGATGTACTGGGCTGGACTCTTATATGGGCCCATTCCAAATAGTATCCTAGGCTCTTAAATTAAAATAAAATTAAAATGAAAATAATAATAACCTGTCTAAAAGGTTAATAATAGATAATGATTAAGAGTAGAATAATCATTATGATCCAGCGGTGATTACTCATGAGTCAATAACCTTTATGATGGCATATATATTTTGGGGCTTGGAAGCTTCTGCCCTGTAAGTTTTAAATGTTACCATATATTTTCATTCCAATCTTTAATCCAAACATGCCAAAAGTCACAAAGTTGCGTTGAATAATCCAGGAAGCCTACAAGTTATAGTCCAATGCGATCGCACCTAGCCACTTATCTTTCTTGCTTAAATTATTACATGCAAACAAGAAGGAAACTGCCACAACCCTATACTGAAGGAGATAATCGATATGAGAAGCCCTTGAAAAATCAAATTGCACCATACATACAGGGAGGCGAATTCAAAGAACCTTTTAAATTTCTGGACGTTCTCTAGTAGCAATTTGAATGATGATTGTAAGGGGACAACTATACCCCGCAACTTGTTATCACTGGTTATGAGAAGTGACTCTCCATTAGGATAGAAATGGGCCAGACTAATTTATATTGGTTTAAGTCTCGTATATTAGCCTCACTTGAAGACTATCAATAAGCCTGATTTTTTTAATAAATAAAATATTTGTAAAGAATGTTTGTCAAAAAAGATCTTAAAGCTTATTACCCTTATATATGAATCCATCATATAGGGCCTTTCTAGGTGAGAAATTTTTGTTTCGTAAAAAGAATTGAAACTTGGCCGACTACTAAACAACAAATAAATAATGGTTGAAAAAAAATTACAGAATAACACTTATTCGAATTTCACCGTGCGAACTACTAGTCTAGTAGGTGGCGTCAGCCGTCAAGCGATGACGTGAGCAAGATTGTTAAATGTGTCAAGTATTTTAGATTTTTAGATAGTCATAGAAGAGATGCATAATACCACTATACTATTATCATCAATGTATGTAATAACCATGAGAATGTGTACCACTATTATCATCTTTATCGACATCATCACTGATATATATTATCCTCGGTCTCCCTACGAAGACAATGACTTTGAACAAGTTTAACGAGAGAAACCGGGGTTCCAAATGGACGTATGGGGGCTCTACCATACATAAACACCTAAAAAATCACAAAGAATGGGATTTGCACCACCAAGAGATGGATTACTAGCTTCACTAGCTATGTTTGGAATCTATTGTTATGAATGATAGACGACCACCGTGATCAATAATCACAAAATCTGAGGCTGCGGATCAGACGGAAAAACCGAAACAAGAAAACGATGTATCATTTCAAAGCTTGTGAATGTGATTACAGCAGCTGGTGTTGTCCTCAGAAGGTTGGTGGCACACCCACGGTAAAACCCAGGTACGCCCTCTTGCTGAAAAACCTTCCGAACGCAATCAATCACACCCGAGTACCTTTTCTCAGAATGGTGCCCTTGCTCTTGCAGTCTGGAACGTACAACCTACAAACAGAACATGGTATTTATTTATTTATTTACCTCTTTTTCGTCAAACCAGAGAATAATTACTAATGAGTTCATGAAGCCTGGGCTACTAGTAACACCAAATTATTAGGTACATGGCTCTGTAGGCTGGGTAACGAAAGAAAGGAAATCAGCAAGCTCCAAATATTAATACAAGGAAAACTATGTCTATGGTGCTTTAATCATTAACAATGGGTTCTAAACCATTTTCCACATAAAAATCGCCGGCAAGGTCATTTTCGTTATTTTATTCACAAGACCGAGTATCTGGAAATATGAATATCAAAATTTATGTATTGATATCTTCAACAAATTGCAGAACTAAGTCAATCACTCAGCAACATACCTCATGGGGATATGTCAATGTTGATGCAAAAATTTTGGAGACTGATGAGGCAATTGCAACATCACGTGCACCAAGTTTATCCATTGATGTGTCACCTTGAGTTGCCAAGTAACATTTTATTTTCTCGTATGTTGGAAACTGGATGGCAACATGACTGATACCAGCCAGCGCAGGTACAAGTCCACTGAAGATAAAGAATACCCCAAAATTCATCAAATTAATAATTGCAATGCTATACATAATTAACACTGCTGCATTCATAACAAGCAACACCAACCTGTACAGCCCTCGAATACCCTCCTCGTGTGCAATTCTCCTCAATGCAGAAAGAGTGCTCCTATATGGCACAACACCAGATCTCATTCCCTGAGTCTGCATTTAAAAGGGAAGCAAACTTTTAATGCAGAGCACACATATGAAATGAATAATAGAAAGTTCTATATCTTATTATGGTAATACTTTAACATGGTTGCATGCACCATTAAATTGGATGGTATTAATCTAAACATTGATAACATTGCAATGTCATTCGGACAGTAAATTTCTGGCAAAACTTCTGGTTGTGTAGCATTTTCTGTTGTACAAATGGTATACGAGAAAGGAAATAAAATCTACACCATCCCGCTCCCATTTTGAAAGCAAGAAAAATTAAAGAGAGCTTCTTATTATTTTGAATATTTGTGCGCGTGCATTTGTGTGTGTGCAAGAGAGAGAGCGAGTGTTATGGAGGGCCAAGGCTAATCAAAAGAGCTTTTTATCCTCAAATCAAGTGTAAACTGCAAATATTACTAAATCATTTAACTAACTCATGCAGTATGCCAATTATCAGTGCTAGGTTGCAAGGATAATGAAATAGATCAGCAGAGAATTAAGCACGAATTGAGGAAACATACTTGGAGTCTAGTCTTGACAACCCAAAGTGGATTTGTGAACATTGTTGTTGCAGCTCCAGCACCAGAAGCGGCCATCATATTAGCTCCAACTGAAAGATTATGGCAATCTGTGTACATACCGTAAACTATTATAATTTGTACATCTTCAAAAATAGGAAACCCAAAAAAGTGCAAGTCGGACCAAATAAGCTCCATGAATCACTCATCTTGTTCAATACAAAAAAGTAATAAGCAGTGAACTAACCCTCAGGCTGAAGAAGGCTCTTGAGCTGTTCATACATGGTAAAATATACCTGCAAGTTTACAAATTGATACAACATATATAAATCCCTCTTAATAAAATAAAACAATATCCTGCTTCCAAAAAGAATATAGGCAGGCTAATCATAAATTTTCTGTAGCCCAGTGAAATAAATTAATAGTAAGCTGCACTAATTAGAAAAGAGAATCGTCCGATGCTTGAGACATCAAAACACTGTATGAACTTGACTTTAAATGTAATATGAAAGTTGCTTTGACAATAGCAGGTAATTTAAATTTAACCAAACCCAAACTACCACATTGGAAGAATCCTTCGCCTAGATAGCTACCGTCCTTATTGCTTGATCAAAAAATTGTAACTATAGAGATATCATATAACTTGGGCCTTCTAATGTCTACAACTATCAAAAGACTCTAGGCCAATACTTAACACTGTTTCGACTCCATATATCTGATCTACACCCCTCCTACTATCTAGTCTAACCCTAGATCATACTTTGAAGTTAAGAATGTTAAAGCAACAACATATTATTTTTGTTCTTAAGTTCACCGAGGGAAAAAAAACTAAAGAAATAAGCAGCTAATAGACCAGAGGGGAGAACTCACAGCCCAGTTTGGCAGTAAAGCTAGCACAGTGGGAGACAACCCACGGTACATGCCACGCAATCCCTCCTTGTGAAATATTTGTTCCAAGCTACCAACTATGATGCTGCCTGCTGACAAAATCACCCATAAATAAAATATTGAGTTTCTCTAATCATATTTTTTATTTTCTCTGCAATAGCTTCACGTACTAAAATTACAATGATAATACATAAAACAAAAAACGAATCCAAGAAGAGCAGGGCTAGGTATACCTTTAACACGTCCATTATGGAGTTGCGCTACCCCATGAACCTGAAACCTAGTTTTGATTACATCTAAAGGACACACAAATGTAGCAGCAATAACACCTGCATCAAATTGCAAATTAAAATAATCAACAAATAAGAAACAATAAGACGATCATATTGAAAAACAAGGGGGAGAAAATTGAAACAAAAAACATTAGGAATCAGATAAGTGGTGATTACCGGCGGCGGCGCCAGCTGCAGCATTGCAGAGAAGACCCCTGGGGTTGATATTAGGGGCGGCGTGAGTGGCGGGGTGTGTGGCGGCGTGAGTATCGGAGGACATGGCTACTGGTGCAGAAGAAGGAAGCTAAGCGAGAAGCGGAGAAATTATCGGCGGCGAAAAAAAAGGAGTCCTCTCGGGAGAGGGCGTTGGCGGAGAACGATGACCAGCGTCGCATGGCCTGAGACTAAGGTGGGGTTTTGGTTCGGGAGCTGCCAAAGCTAGTTTCTTTTGGATCGATCGATACGCGACGCAACAACAACGAAGATGTTTCTTCCTTCGGATTGGGTTAGGGTTCTTCGATGAGATCCAAGACCGTGCGAGTCAAAGCCAAAGAAAAAAGAGAGAAAGAAAGAGAGTTTATTTTGGTTTCTCTATTCTATTCTATGCGAAATTGCCTAGTGCTTTATATGTATGGCTCTGCTTTCTTCCTCTAATTGAATTTTCTTGGTTACCACTTACCACAACAATCTCTAACAAAGTAACAATAATAATGCAATTAATTATTTCATCACCCCCTCCCTCCTATTTATTACTTCTCTATTTAGTGGGTCCCTTCCATAAAACAGCACCATATAACAATATGCCATCTTTTTTGTTTTTGGGGTAACAAATTAACAGATAAAGATAATAATTTGGATTAGTTATGTTATTAAGTAATTTTATCTTACCTTTTAGATGATCTTCTGGGATAATTTAACTTTTTTGTATATATCTTTTCTACAAATGACAGAAGTAAAAAATTACGCTACTTAAACAATTGCATCGTCATGAATGGTACTATAATTATAGGTATATATTTAAATTAAAATTTAAAAGTTGGATAAGATATTTTTAAAAAAAAAAATTTTAGAAAAATTTAAGAATTTAAAATTTTTAAATACAAACTTTTTTAAATTTTAAATTTTGGACAAAATATGATTTAAATTAAAAAATATTAAATTTAAAATCTAAATAAGATATAAAAATGGAATTCAAATCATAATAAATTGAATCAAATTATTAGATTAAAAAATAAATTTAAATTAATATCATACACATTTCAATCATTCGAATAAAATTTTATTAAATAAAAAATAAAATAAAACGGATACAAGTCAAATCGTAATAAATTATATCAAATTTTATTTTTAAAATTAATTTAACTTATAATATAAAATATAAATATCTTCTTTTAATTATTCAATAATCTAATCTCACGTGATTTTTTAGATATTTCATTTGTAAACGGGATGTAAAAAAAAGGGTACGTATGTTTATATCTTTTTTTTGTCAATATTATAAACAAGATATATAATATAGTATACAAATATAACTTGTTCTAAATATACATATATTAGTAAAGTGATTTATTTGATTAATTTAATAAATCCCCAAAAAAGTCTTAAAAAAGTATTAATTACTCTTTCCATTTCATATTAATAAAAAATGTTATCTATTTTATGTCCTTGAATTTATAAATTGAAATTTTTTTAATTAAAAATGTAAAAAATTTAAAATTTTAATATATTTATTTTATATTTATTGTATGAAAATATTTAAAATATTTTACTGATGATAAATTTATTACGAATCCTAACAACACGGATTAGCTAAATACCTAAATCTATAAAAAAATATATAGCAATTACCTAAACTTCGAAGATTGATACTAATAAATTCGAGTCCTCAAAATTGGGTTAATAAAGTAACAAAGTGGCCTGTTAAGTGCTGAGTGCTAACCATGCTTATTCCCTATATAGTTGGCAAATTTGACTCAAGTGATGTTCTGCCATCCGAACCCCAAATTCTAGGTCAAGTTAATTGAAAATTCTCACACTCAATTGCCATCAACGACCTTCAAATCTCTGTGTTTGCCCAAATTGCATATTCTATCCTTTTCTGCTTGCTAACTAGTGGAAATAAATAAATTTAAATTCTATAGAAAAATTTAGCTAACATGTGTTTTAAAGGTATATGATAAATTTATTATTAATAGAAAGTCTTAAATTTTTTTATTTAATAAATATAAAATAAATACATTAAAAATTTAAATTCTTTGTACTTACAATAAAAAAAATTTCAATTTATAATTTTAACTTATACTTTTAGGACCTCATGATAGATGGAGCTTTTTTCGATAAAAAAAATGGATAAGTACTTTTTTCGTCCCCAAAATCTGGGTCGAAATCAAAATCGTCCTCGACCTTTTTTTGTTATTAAAATCATCCTCAACTTTATAAAACATTATAAAATCGTCATTTTTACCAATTTTATTTTTTTATTACCAAATTATCCTTTATTAAAAAATTATAAAATAAAATAAAAAGAAAAGAAAAGAAAAGAAAAGAAAGGCTGAGGGAGAAAGAGAATCGGGGGAAGGGGGAAGGGGGAAGGGGGGCGAGAAAGAGAGGGGGGGTGGGGGGAAAAAGAGAATCCGGGGGAGAGGGGAGGGAGGGCCTCAAGCTCCGCCGCTGTCCGCGAGTTGTCGTTGTTCGGTGGCATCAGATCCGCGAATTTGTTTTCTTCTTCTGTGAGGGGAGGGGGCAGGGGAGAGGGGAGAGGGGAGAGGGGAGAGGGGAGAAGGGAAAAGGGGAAGGGCGAGGGGGTAGGGGAGAAGGGAAAAGGAAGAGGGGAAGGGGAAGGGGGGGGGAGGGGGGACAGCGTCGGCGAAGGGGGGAAAGGGGAAAGGACGCGGGGTGGGGGTGGGGGAAGGGGTGTGGGGGAGGAGGAGTGGGAAGGGGAAAGGGGGGAGGGGATCGCCGCCGTTGGAGGAGCCGCGTCCTATCGCCGCCATCGCGCCAGTCACCTCAGGATCGTCGCCTTGTCACAGCCACTGTCTATCGCGCCGCACCACGCCACATTGCCATCAGGAACAGAGTGCGCACAGGGGAGGGAGACCGCCGCGTCTTCGTCGCCGTTCCTCGCCGCCTCCGCCTCCGCCTCGCAACCTCGCCGTCTCGCCGCCTCCGCCATCTGCATCTGCTTTCTTGCTTTCTTGTTTTTTGCTTTCTGTTTCTGCTTTTTGGTTTGGTGTTGTTTTGTGTTGTTGCTATTGTTTGAGGTTCTTGGTGTTGGTTGGTGGTGTTTGTGGTGTTTGTGGTGGTGGTGGTGGTGGTAGTGGTGGTGGTATTATGTTGTTGATGTTGCTTGATGTTCTTGGTGTTGATGTTGGTGGTAGTGTTTGTGGTGGTGGTGGTGTTGATGGTGGTTGTGGTGGTAATGTTGGTGGCAGTGGAGGTGGTGGGGTGAGAAAAGTAAAGAGAAGAATGATGATGATGATGGGTATTTTGGTCCAAAAATTCGGGGAAGGATGATTTTAAAGCATTTTTGAACATTGAGGATAATTTTAATAAGAAAAAAAGGTCGGGGACGATTTTGATTTCGACCCCAGACCTTGGGGACGAAAAAATTACTTATCCCTAAAAAAAATATCTTTTAGATCTTGAAAGATCAAAGGAAAATTAATGAAAAATATGAGGGCCAGTTCACAAATAAACTTCTATTAACTTGTTGGGCAAATTTAAATGTAGAGTTAAATTGGATTGGAGTGATAGAAAAGCTTGGACTAGACGACTTCGTAGCAGACGGCGCTGCACGATGGAGTAGAGAGAGTGATAGAACGCCGCCGAAACAGGAGTGTAGATCGGGTCCTGACCGAGTTGAGGTACACTGGACAGGAGACAATGGACGACATAGGGCAACTGTCAACATAAGTACATGGTGTCGATGTCTCTATTTACGGTCCTGTATTGTCTCCAGAACCATGGTGGAGATATGCTCTCGAAATTGGGTTTAAGTGGGGTTTGTGCCTTCTCGGTGGGTCCGAAGTGATGACAAATTTCACGAGGCAATGTTTATGGTGTTCAATGTGGGTAGGAACATACAGAGTATAAATGTTTGATCTGTTATGCATATAATGTGGATAATTGCTGTTATGAATTTGTGGAGTTTAAAATTAATAGGAAGAAAGATTGAATTTACGGAAAATTTTCTCTCTATTAATGAAATTTGTTCAACTTTAAAACTTGTCTTTCTTTCATATGAATGAGTGATGAAATGAAATTGAGGAAGAGTTGATTTGGACCTATTTTCAATCGATTTCCAGCCGAACTAAAAGTTATTAAGGTATTTATTGACATTGCTGTGTTTGAAATCGTTGTAATATTACATAAGAGACTAATAAAAATTATCAGTTGTTGTCGATGGGGAAATTTTGGATTACGTCTCTTGGGTTTTGCTATTTAGATGATAATGACAATGAGACTAGATTTTGGGTGAGGTTGATCAATTTGTAGAACCAAGTTTTAGTTATTGTGATGTCTGAAATGTTCCAGACGAATGATTTTGCAGAACCAACCTACGAGTTATCATCCAATTTTCACTGAGTCCATTCATTGCAGGTGTGTGTGTTTTGTTCATTGTGATGTTAATAATGTGTTATTGTCTGGATTATGTTGTTGTGCCCCCATTGCTTGGTCTAACCCATGGCCTATGTTGTGTGTTAGGTTAGAAAAGATGGGTTGAGCAGCGATACCATTATGCTGAAATACCATGTTCTGTATTTTACTATATTATTCCTTTTATTTCAGTGATTAATATTTGTTTAATTGAATAGTGTTCTCCAAATAATACTACATCTAGATATGGTGTAAATCAAAATTAATAATTGAACTCGTTCAGAATAACTGCAATTATAAAAAATTAACTCGACACAATTTCGTTATTTTATTAATGTGTATAGCTAGCTTCTTCAAATAATACTACTTCTCCGCCAAATAAAAATACGCTCACACGAATAGAAAAGTACTACACTTTATACAAATGAAACTCATAATCTTTCACACAAAAAAAATTTATCACCTGTCTTTCATGATTATTAATAATATTTTAAAAAAGACAATATAAATTTATATGCAATAAGTCTAAAATAAATAAATTACTTCTGGATTATTAAAGTTCTTTAAGGTCCAACAGCCACTTAGTCCACTAAATCAAATATCAATACTTTTTTATAAAAAAAAAAATTTAACCAATCATCATGTCGTCAATTCAATCAGAATGCAATATACTAATTTATAATTAGAGTAAATATTGGATCACATGTAATATTATAAATAATTTATATACAAAATCAATATGAATCACACATTAAAAATATTTTTATTTAGGCCTTAAAAGATTATATTATTATTTTTCCACTAAAAACATTCTCATGATAGATAAATACTTTATAGAAAAAAAAAAAGAGCTCACTAATTGGAATTTAACAATAAGAAGAATTGATTTTTTTTTTTGGTGACTAATAAAAAGAATTGATTGGATGACGGTGACGGGTATCATAAAAAAAGCTATAATCTTAAAGAAAATTATGAACCAAATAAAACCAAATGATAGTATCCAAGTTTCAAAAAGACTCTACTTAAGCATCAACAGTTACTATCCCCTCTTTCTGTCTTTCAAGTTTATTTCATATTTTCTTTTAGGAGTCTAACAAATTTTAGATACAATGAATTTATTAAAGATTAATAGTTAAATTAGTCTCTAAAAAATAAAATATTTTTTAAATTTATTTTTAAAAGATGTTTTTAATTAAATTAATCATTTAAAAATTATAAATTAGTTATATTTGTCTTCTAATCACTTCATTAACAATTTTCTTTAAAAATTGATGTTGTAAAACGTTAATTGATAATATATATAATACCTGATATGTCTAATTAGATATTGACTAAATATATTTATAAAAAATTTTTAATTTAGTCATTTTTCTTAATTACAAAAATTTTATTCCTAATATAACCTAGTGACTAAATTGATAGATTTTCGTAAACATATTTAGTCAACGTCTAATGATGTGTCATGTATGCTATCAGTTAATATTTCACATCATCAATCATTGACAAAAATTGTGAGTGGAGTAACTGAAGGACAAATATGATTAATTCGTAATCTTTAAGAGACCAATTTGATTAAAAAAATCTTTGAAAAACAAATTTAAAAAATATCTTATATTTCACAAACTAATTTGACTATTAACCCAATTTATTAACTTAGACACACACAAAATGGTATTATTAGAAATACTACAAATAAAAAGTTCATATTAAATATTACTTTTTAAATTTTGTATACATTAATCAAAATTTTCTCTTTTATTATCTTAATTTATACCGTCAGGACTCAGGACCATTCTTTTAAAGCAAACTCCTCTATTTAATTATGATCATTTGCAAGAATTTAACGAAAGAAAATTTTTAAAATATAAGAATAAAAAAAGCACGTGAGAAGTAAATCAAGTAATAAGTAATAACCCTAAATAGGATTGGGAATTGGAAGTATCGTATTCTTCCCACGGAGCATCTTCAACCTTATTCCCTTCCAAAGGTACTAATTTTTTCGAATTCATTCTCTTGCATTGAAGATAAAATGGGTTTGGGAGCACGAAATAGCAGCGAGCGCCTCAGAACAATTTGGACCCCTGAGATGGATCGCTACTTCGTTGATCTTTTGTTAGAGCAGGTTCGCCAGGGCACTAAATTCGATGATCATTTAACGAGCAAACGAGCATGGATTCATATGTCATCATTGTTCAATGCAAAGTTCAACTTTCAATATGAAAAGGATATTCTCAAGAATCGCTACAAAACACTCAGGAATCTCTACAGAGTTATCAACAACCTTCTAGCCAATCCGGGTTTTAGCTGGGATCAGAAGCGGAGTATGGTCACTGCTGATAATCCTGTTTGGGATGAGTATCTCAAGGTATGAAAATCTTGTCATTTACCCTAAATCAAATATAATCTTTTCAATTTTAACAAAATGTTTCCAATCATTTATCTTCAGCATGATTTGGGCAGTTAAATCCGGCTGCACGGTCACACAGAATAAAAAGTATTCCTTATTTCAAGGATTTGTGTATTATCTATGGAAATGCAGTGATAGAAGAAAAAGGTAGCTCTTTTCATTGAAAATTAATTTACACTATGCTTGATGCTTTGAAGGTCTATGTTTCAAACTTTCAATATCTAATAGTAATGTGTATGAATTCATAGGTGACAATGCACCGGGTGGGTCATCTTATTCAGGCGAAAATGAGACATTCATACACTTAGATAAGAATATAGGAGAGGATGTTCATGAGGTTCTTCATGATATAATGGTTGATGAAGATTTTGGAATATCTACCTTGGAAACTGAAAATGATGATTCGGAGCAGAGGGTGGTGAACGAAACAGCGATCCCATTTTCTACCCGTACCCGGACTTATTGGCAGCCACCAATGGATCGTTACTTCATCAATCAAATGCTTGCCCACGTGGACAAAGGAAATCGGCCTGATGGAGTCTTTAGCAGACAAGCATGGATGGAGATGATTTTGTCTTTCAACGAAAAATTTGGTTTTGACTATAGTTTGGAACATCTTAAAAATCGATACAAAACTCTGAGAAGGCAGTATAATTTAATTAAAAATCTTCTTGATTTGGACGCGTTTGTCTGGGATGAATCGCGCCAGATGGTTACTGCCGATGATTCTGCTTGGCAAAATTGTATTAAGGTATGTACTTGCATACAAAATCTGCTAGGAAATCGTACCTCTTTGGACTTGTATACATGAAAGGTCAATTGCTTATCCAGCCAATGAGTATATCCATTTGTGAAACGAAGAATGAAGGCTTACTGAAACTAGTTGTCAAGAACATAAATCGTACCTCTTTGTCATGCTCTTCTTTAATTAATTTAGTACCAGGATGCCAGCCTTCCCCTTTGAGCTAAAACAGGGAAACAACTTGGTAAATTCTGCAAATCTTAAGGGTTTGGTTGGTAATATACTAATATAGGTGCAAAATGGAGAAGAACAGAAAGATGGAAATTGGGATCATTGGAGTTTTTTTTTTTTTTTTTTTTATTATTCCTAGTTAGGTTTCTTTTTCATCCTTTGGTGCTGCTTATAGTTGAAAGGAGCAAGGTTATTGTGCAAGGGATTATTAGGGGATACTGGGATAGTCAAAGACAACATTATCTTCTTAGTCACTTGATTTTCCTTTATTGTTGAGTGTCAATGCAGATGATTTCTTAGTCTTCTTGTTTATGGTTTAACAAGTTCGAAAGCATTACATGCAGGTACATCCAGATGCAAGGCAGTTTATGACCCGGCCTTTGCCATATTATAAAGATTTGTGTATCATATGTAATCCTAAATTTGAGGAGAAAAAATCTACTCTCCTTCAAGATATTGAGCATCAAAACATAGTTGAAGTTAAGATTGATAGTGACTACGCATCCACAGCTAGTCATTCTTCAATTACTTCCAATCCCAGTGAAGAACAACTTGGTGTTGTAAAGGAGGTAGCTCATTCGGATCAGAAACAAAAGCGACAGTTAGAGAAGTTTTCCGGTGCTCCTAATCCTAAACACTCAAGAAATGAAGAACATGGCATGGCTGTTGCTCTCCGTGAGATGGCAACTGCAGTGTCTTCTTTGTCTACAGAGAAGAATGATGAGAACCCTGTATCAATAGAGACTGTCATACATGCAGTGCAAGCATTGCCTGATATGGATGAAGATCTGGTTCTGGATGCTTGTGATTTCCTAGAAGATGAAAGAAAAGCCAAAATATTTCTTGCTTTGGATATCAAGTTAAGAAAGAAATGGTTGATTAGGAAACTTCGCACACAGGCCTAGCCTGTGCATTTTCTATATCTTATTGGATTGTATACTTCTAACAGGGTTAGCTTGATTAGGTTTTCTTTGACTCAAAATCTAGTAGTAGATTTTATGATTAGGAAAGGGAAGTCAATATGCATCAATGATTGTCTAAGTAAATGTAAATGATCAATTGTTCAATGGTGGCTTGGCTGATTAGTTCAATAGCACTAAAATTCCCTTATATTAAGGTGACTTTGTTGAGATAGCGAATTTGGAAATGAACCATCTTTTTACAAGTACTTGATTAGATAGATATTAGGATTAAAAAAAAACCTCTAACATCTAATCACATGCTATTAAAAGTGAATTCTTTAAGATAGTGAAGGCAAAAATAAACTGAAATTGCCCAAGTACCTGATTGGCAGAAATTAAAACCATGTTTTAGATGATTAGTTCATTATACATTTTTATACATGCGATTCTGAAAATAATAATAGGTTCCAGCCCATAGCAAGGGTAAGAACTCGGAAGCTACTAAGCAAGTAACTAGAAGGAGCTGTGCAAATGTTATAAACTACTAATTACATTGCCTTGAAAATACGTTACATTTAATTCCTACATCTCTACCTCAGCTATACGATGTATATGTAACAAGACTAACAAACAGAAACATTGATTCCATAATTAAAATCATGTTCAAGATTGAAACTAATACTTTTTTCATTTTATTTTTCTTTTCATCAAACTAAATATAACATGTTGCCACTAGTCTCAATCAGAAGTCTGGATCAAGGATAGTAGACATCAAAAGTTCTTGTACAAATCCACTACGCCGTGCTTTCTCTGTTTGGTCTTTGTCAGATAAAGATGGCTGAACAACATCTCTGCAATAATGAAAGGAGGAAAAAAATTTTGCCTCGGCATTAGTATTGTCATCACCATCTTGAAAGCTATAGTCAAGTACTCAAGTGCATTAATTTATTTATTCTATTTAAAAAAAAAACTACAAATAATCATATCCTATATTAGGGTTCAGCCATCCTGGATTAGAGGAACACATTTAGCAATTTCAAGGTAAAGTGCTTGTTAAAGTGCAGGTAGTCTAAGAAAGTCTTGAATTGTAGCTACTATCAACCACCTTAACAACATGACTTATTTTCTCAAAAACACCCCACTCCACTTTCTCTTTTTTCCCCCTTTACATCAATGCAAGGACAACTAGATAATGGATGAGGAATATAGTAAGACAAGAAGTTGAAAAGTTAGGATAGGAATATGCTAGGAATATGGTACCTTTCTATCACTGTATCGCTTGAGTGTGTTTCTTCGGTGCTTACTTCACTTGAAGAGTCAGGCCCCACATTTTCGGTTTCGGCGGAGGCAGCAGCTCCACCGTATAAAAATGACAGAAATGGATCACATGCTGCCTTGGAGCTAGAGGTAGATATTGTAGGGGATAACCCATCCGAGAAAGATTGCCACTGTCCATCATCTATATCCTTAGAGCACCTCAGAAATGAGAGACTTGGGTATGAGTCTTTATAGCGCCTTGATTTAAGCTGAGCGTAGTCTCGAGTCAAGGAAGCAAAACAGTTGAACAAAATGAAGGACAAAGAACATCAGAAAGAAGCACTGTAAAAGAATTTGGTAAAAGGAGACCATAATTGAAACGAATTTGGTAAATATAATGTTTTTTTTATCAAATGGATGAGAAAGGATATCTTAATTATGCTTCCATGTTGTGCTGTTATGTGATCCACCATGTTTGTCCCCACCCACACCGCACAAACAGGACAAATCTGCAAGTAGATATAAAGATAGAGAACACAATTGAGTGTAACCCAACAAGTACAATGATGGATAGTAGCAAATGATAAATTAACACAGAAATACATTGTATGAGAGAGATTAAGCTTAGGTCATTATTTCCACATTTTGAATACAATTGCTTCTTACTCTCTTTGTTCCCTTTTAATTTGTAACTGTTACTGTCAACCAGAAAAATTGATCTAAGATGTGTGTCTAATAACATTATTAATTAAAAATCCGTTACAACGATGCTATAAAGTGACAGTGATCGATAAATACGAACAGAGGGAGTATGTGACAAACATGTGCTATTTGTCTGTTAAAATTGTTTTCAGTTATCATCTCTTGTATCCACATGAAGTACAAGTTAAAGAGTGTAACAGTTTTTATAGTTTTCAAATATAAACTATAAAAAAAGAACATTCATTTCCAAGCAGCAAAATGGCACAATGGAGTCTTTTCAAACAAACATATTTGCAACAAATTGTAAGACCTAGTGGTTAAACTGAAATATGTTTATCATTGAGAAAAATACAAAGTTGGATGGATTACAGCTAGGTAGTAATAAAGAAGCAACAACATGAAGGACCAAGTTGGCCTTTTAACTTTTAGCAGTTGTGATCACTCTGAAAACAATTTATATAAAGTTATTGTCAAAAAAGTAAAAGCTGGTTTGTGAAAAAAGCCCTAAGACGCGGTTTCTTATGTTTACCATGAGGATATTGACTTAATAATTCGCAGGCGAATAATCTAATTATTTTCAAGAATATAGATTCATATCCTACCATGTATATAATCCTATTGTTGTTAATTAATAATAATCAAATAGAACTAAAGCAGAAAACATAAAAAAAAAAAGGTAAATCTTTTTTTTTTTTTTAAATGAAAAGGAAAGAAAATGTTAAAAGGTGGGAGACGAATAAAATACCCCAGATTTGGGTTCAAGAGAATGTTCCAAGTCAATATGGCAACAAAGCTCGAGAAGATCAAAGTCATCTACACAAAACGGGCATGGATATACCGTCCTCAACTCATCTTCCCCTTTCATCTCTTCAAAATCCTCGAACACCTCTGCTTCAACATCCCCACCAAAATAAATAAATAAATAAAAAGGTTAAATATTGAGCTAACACAACACACCCCAAAAAGGAAAAAAGGACCTTTTTTGCTTCGACCCCACGAAACTGTGTTATAAAGAAGAAGAAAATACCAGCATAACGGGATTTGTGTCTGGATGGGTAGCTTCTAGAAGCAGTACCGAAGGGAAAACCCAAAGTGTCGCGGTCCATTGGTTTTGCGATTGAAGTAGGAACTGGAACAACCACCACAAGAAGAAGAAGAGGAAGAAGCAAATGAAGTAGACGACTATGTATTTGTGTGTGTAAGTGAGTGAGTTATATATATAGAGAGAGAGAGAGTGTGTGGGTGTGTAAGAAATGAGAAGGGGGAGGAAAGTACGAAGGAGTTTCGCTTGGTTCGGTTTGGGGTTGCAATTTGCACTGCGCGCTTCCTTCTTGTGGTGTGGATCCTTAGCCAGCACGAATTCTAGTTATTTTATGAATTTACCGAAATGCCCCTTCAAGACCAAGACCGCATCAAGTCATCAACCACCGTCCAATGTCCATCCTCAACCACCTCTAAGTAATTTCCAATTTTTTATAAGGTCCATTCAACTAGGCCCAGTTCCCATAATAGAGACTTTCAATCATCATAAGCCCAAATATACAGATTAAGCCCAACTCAAATCCATTTGTAATATTCTATATAGTATTCATCACGTTTGAGTCTAGAGTTCAGCCCTATACCAAAAATCCCAGACCAAATAGAAAAGTTTTGTCGGCAAACTCAATAACTCATACACTATCCATAAAGCTATTTGATAAAAGAACTAAATATAGAATTTTAAAACTTAAATTCTAAATTCTAAATTCTAGTCATAAATAATTTACATAGGAAAGAATCAGAGAGTTGAGTTTAATATTTGATATTTGATTAACGATCATTTTTTAATTTCACATAAGAAGAACACTGGCTAAAAGCAAACATTATTTAGGTATTACCACAACCAGACACTGCATGTTTTAATTTTGAACTTATTGATTACTTAGGATGCCATATTTGGTATTTATTCTGAGCTAGAAATAAACAGGACAGATAATTAAGGCAACTCAATAGTGTGGTTCCTGTCTGTGAACGTAACAGAGGAAACAGAGAAAGTGTAGGAATCTTTGAAGGTGAAAGTAATGAATTATATTCTTGATCAAATGTTACAAGTTGACATGTCAATGCTTATATAATATATCAGATACATGACTCTATATAATACGCACGTAACAAACCTCAGCAAACTAAACTAACTCTAATTGACTCGTAACAAACTTTTTATATCAGGTTCTAATGGCTTCCTATATTTGTTATGTTAACTATACTATCTATATCTCCCCTCAAACTTAGTGTTACATAGAGGAAATAATGCAAAAGTGGTATGTGAGAGCGGTTTCGTAAATACATCCACTATCTAGAAAGAAGAGAAACATGAACAACATATAGGTGCTTGCCAGTAACCATGTCCCGTATCAAATGCAAACCAACCTCAAAATACTTTGATCTATAGTATGAAGCACAGGGTTTGTTGTTAGCATAACTGCGCCAAGGTTATTGCAGAAGATGGTCGGAGGCATGGAGGATTCAACCTTGAGTTCTCCCAACAATTTTTAAAGCCATATGATCTCTGCATTTGTATCTACGAGTGACCTGAATTCGCCCTTTGTCGACGACCTGATGACCGTGTGTTGTTTTCTACTCACCCATGAGACAAGATTCAATCCTACATAGACGCATTATTCGCTCGTTGATCGGCGATCATCCACATTGTTGGCCCAGTCACTGTAAGAGAAAGCCAAAATTTGAAAATCAGTGCTTGATGTGAAGAGTAAACCATGTGAGGTACAACCCGAAAAATATCGAAGGATCTGCTTCACGGCTGTCCAGTGTGTAAAAAGAGGCCTTTGCATGAATTGGCTGACTCGATTGACAGAGTATACTATCTTAGGATGAGTCAATGTTGCATATTGTAAGCTCCTGACGATAGACCTGTACAAAGTAGGCTTATCAATCAGTGCCTTTTCTCTCTTTTAACACCAACATTTGATTTTTCTTTTGTTAAATAGGATAGATTGCATGATAATAGCTGTTTGCATGTATGTTTTGCTTGGTTGAAGTAATGAGTTTCTTTTCAAGACCTTATTTTATAGTATTTCACTAATTCAAATTAAAATTTGTGTTAAACTTGTTTGAGGATTGTAATTTGGAATATGATTTATAGCTAAGAACACACAACCTGTGAGATTTTGAGCTTAATTATATGGTTACATTATTTAACCATGATTTTTTTATTCTTGTGTGTTTTCTTCTCTATGATTGCAATCTATAGTTTGTTCCATTCTATATGTCCATTGTTTAGTGTATTCGCATGCATACATATGATTGAGGCCATCATTTGTTACTAACTCACTTACCCTAAATAGCCTACCGTTCCAATTACCTTTGTTTGTCACTTTGAGCCTTTTAATCCCCATTTGTTCTTTATATTACCACATCACTAGCCTTAAGCGGAAAAACAATTAATTACCTGATTTGAATCTTTGGTTAGTTTAAGATAGTGTGTGTCAACTAAGTGTGGGAAATTATGGAAACTTGGGTTGATGAGAATGTGTTGTATTTTATTGACAAAAATATTGGGAATTTGGGGTGCTTACTCATGTGAAAATTGAAAAAACCATATGCATTGATATATTATGCTTTCATTTATATATATATAAATAAAAAAAATAAAAAAAAGAAAAAAAGAAATAAATGAACAGGGGATAAAATCACCCCAATACTAAGTTCAATAAAAGATCAATGCATATGTGATGAAATTAAAAATTGATACACGAGTATGTGATGCAAAAGTGGGATTTTTGGGTAGCTAGGCATGATTTTAGAATTATATAGAGTGTGTGTGTTAGGTGAGAACTTAGGTTAGTCAAAGATACATATTATAGCTCACTTGGTCATACATATATCCTCACCCTTACCTTAGCCCCATTACAACCTTGAAAAGACCTCATGATGTTTGCATTTGTACACTAAATATTTGTTGATTGGTTAGATGAAGAATAAAGTTTTAGAAAGCATGACTAGAGAAGAGTAGAGTGGATTAACCCTAGACACTTGAGCGATTAGAGTGCATATACACTTCCAGTGAGGGTTCAATGCTTGATTCTATGTTCTCTGCTTTCATGAGCTATCCTCTTACAAGTTTACTTGTCTTTTATTGTGTAATTTGAATTAGTGGAATCTGATTTTTGTTTGTCTTGGAGAACTTGTTTACTTCTAACCAAGTAGGTAAAAACATCTTAGTATATAGTTGCATTCATTTACATAGACTGCATTGCACGAGTCTTACTTTCCCCCATTCATTCTTTTGGTCTCCTTGAGCTTAGCATGAGGGCATGCTAATGTTTAAGTGTGGGGAGATTGATAAACCACTATTTTATGGTTTATCTTGTGCTAAATTGAGTGGTTTTATTAATTCTTTGCACACTTATTCATACGAATTGCATGCTTTTACAAATCCTTCCCAATTTTGTTATATGATTGAAAACTTGCTTCCTAAGCCTTTAAATTGTGTATTTTTTTATATCCTTTTTGTACCATTCGATGCCGTGATCTGTGTGTTAAGTCTTTTCAGGCTATATAGGACCGGAATGGCTTAGAGGATGGAGAGGAAGCTTGCAAAAATGGGAGGAACACAAGAAACAAAGGAGATGACCAGCGAGGATCAACGCGCACGCATGGCTCACGCGTGCGCGTGACTTGAAGCTTTTCACAGCGACGCGTACGCGTAATTAACGCGTACACGTGACAAGCGAAATTGCACAGTGACACGTGCGCGTGACTGATGCGCACGCGTGACATGCGCAGAAGACCATCGACGCGTACGCGTGACTTACGCGTACGCGTGATGTGCGCCACGTGCAGAAATCACAGAAGACGTTGGGGGCAATTTTGGGCTGGTTTTGGACCCAGTTTTCGACCCAGAAACACAGACTAGAGCCAAGGGACAGGCAGAGACTCAACACATATTCACTTTTACACAATTTTAGTTTTTAGTTTTGAATCTTAGAGAGAAAAACACTACTTCCTCTAGGGGTTCTTTACATTCATAGATTTCTAGTTTTATGCTTTTGAATTGGATATTGAGAAGAGTTACTACCTCCGTTTGAAGTCTTTATCATTACAGTTTGCTTTCCTATTCCCTTACTCTTTTACTTTCCATTCAGTTGGTTTAGAGTTACATATGGATATCTTCGATTTTGGAAATTATTAATGCAAAGAGTTATTTTTACCTTTAATTAGTTTTTTGTTATTACTTTATTTGAATTACCATGTCTTCTTTTCACTCCCTTTATATGTTTATGAAAATGGCACTCATGTCAATGGAGTAGACTCCCAACTTGACATGGGAGTTGATTAATAGGAGACCCTTGAGTTGGAATGCTCAAGTGTTAATCTGTAATTGGAAGTTGTTGGCTGACTCTCTAGTCACTTACTCTAATCCTTCCCTATGAGAGGATTAGGACTTGTGAATCAGAGTTGGTTAGTTACTTGACTTTTCTTTATTAAGTAAAGGATAACTAAGTAGAATAACAACCTCTTACTATTATACTTGAGAAATTTCAACAAGGATAGAAATTTCGATTAATCCTCTCCCAGTCAAGGCTTTCTATTTCAAATATATAAAACCTCTTATTGATTTTTATTGCTTTAATTAATAATTATTTTATTTTTCCGTTCTCCAACTCTAAAATTTCTCAGAAAATTCCTGACCAATAAATTGCACTCTTTTGTCAACTCGTTGGGAGACGACCTGGGAATTCTACTCCCAGTATTTTATTCTTAAATTGTGACAACTCTTTTTAAATTGATAAGCGGAATTTTTGTCGGTTAAAAACTATACTTGCAACGCTGTTTTCATTATAAATTCTTAATCGGCAATTTTCCGTCTGTCATGAATTCTTGGAAATTAAATTATTTTGACTAAGTAGTTGTATTCATGTAGATAGGCTACTTATAGATAGTTTACATTGAATAAATGTTGATACCCCTTTCTTGTATCTTTCATGCTTTAGCATGAGGACATGCTTGGTTTAAGTGTGGGGAGATTGATAAACCACAATTTTGTGATTTATCTTGTGTTGAATTTGGTGAATTTTATCAACTTTTCCTACATTTATTCAATGAAATAGCATGGTTTTATGAATTTCTCCTAAATTGTGCTTATG
The DNA here is from genome assembly GCF_003086295.3 of Arachis hypogaea. Taxonomy (NCBI): domain Eukaryota; kingdom Viridiplantae; phylum Streptophyta; class Magnoliopsida; order Fabales; family Fabaceae; genus Arachis; species Arachis hypogaea. The sequence continues at coordinate 12,304,449 of NC_092051.1, forward strand.
CATAAAAACATGCTTTTTATGCTCTTAATTTGCTAATTTTAATCCTCTTTAATTTTATTCGATGCCTAGATGTGTTCGTTAAGTGATTTCAGATTTAGAAGGCAAAGATTGGATTGAAGGAATGAAGAAAAAATAAGTAAAAGTGAAGAATTCATGAAGAAATGAAGTTTTGGAAATATGTCATGCAAGGCGTACACGTGACCCACGCGTACGCATGACTAGAGTATCGTCAAGCGACGTGTACGCGTGACCCACATGTACGTGTGACATCTGTCACGTGACCTCATTAAAGAAACATGCTGGGAGCGATTTCTGAGCTCATTGAGGACTAGATCCAACTCATTTCTGAAGTATTTGAGGCCAGAATCAAGAAGGAAGAAGGGGGGAGCAATTAGTATAGTGTAGGAAATATGCTTTAGGTTAGTTCTAGAGAGAGTAGCTTCCTCTTCTCTCTAGAAATTAGGGTAGATTTAGGATAGATTTCTCTTAGGTTTAGAATTTAATTGTTGCTTTGATTTTGTTTCCTTGCAATTTCTTATTCCTACATCTTTGTTCTCTTAGTTTACATTATTAGTTTCCCTTTTATGTCATTTTCATGTTCATGCGCTATTGTTGGATTTGAATTTTCTTTAATGCAATTTTATGTTTTCATGTCATTGATGTTTAATTGAGTTGTTATTGTTATTTTCTTGCATTTGGTAGTAGTAGATTTTATTCTTATTGCAATTCATTATGCTTTTATTTTTATGCACACCAAGTGTTTGATAAAATGCTTGGCTTAGGTTTACAGTAGTTTTTTAGCATTCTTGGCTTGGAAAGAAAAATTAGGTGATCTTGAGTCATTAATATCCAATTTAGATTGGTGATCTAGAATTGCTAGTTAATCTTGTTTCCATTAACATTACTTATGGATTAGGATTAACTAGGCATATTTGACTTTCTTCCGATGTTGAAGATAACGTAATAGGCTTTAGTTCTTGATAATTATTGTGTTATGATTAATGACTAGGATAGAAAATCTTGATTCTCAATCCTTGCCATGAATGACTCTTTTTAGTATTTGTTATCTTTAATTGTTTTCTTTACTTTATTGTCATTTAAATTCTTGCCTTTTTAATTTCTTGTCTCATCATCAACCTAACCCCGTGAAACTCATAACCAATAATTGAGCAATCGATTGTAATTCCTAGGGAGAACGACCCGGGAGCAATACTCTCGATTAATTTTATTCGGTTGAACTTGTGACAAGCAAAATTAAACTTTGATTAAGGGTTATTTGTCGGTTTGGAACTATACTTGCAACGAAGTGATTTCTTTTATTGAGAAGAAATTCTAAGCCGACAAAACTCCTCTTTCACTAACCAGAAAAGATGCACCATTTGTTTGGACATCGGAATGCGAAGAGAGTTTTCAAACTCTGAAGCAGAAACAGACTACTGCGCCTGTACCTGTGTTACCTGAACCTGATGAGCCTTTAAGGTATATTGTGACACGTCATTGAAAGGTCTGGGGTATGTGCTAATGCAACACCGTAATGTCGAAGCATATGCTTCTCGACAATTGAGGCCACATGAAATGAACTATCTAAGTCTGGATTTAGAACTCGTTGCGGTTATGTTTGCTCTGAAAGTCTGGAGGCATTATTTGTATGGAGTCAAGTTTCAAGTTTTTCTCCGATCGTAAGAGTTTGAGATATCTTTTCGATCAACAAGAATTGAATATGCACCAGAGGTGGCGGATGGAGCTGCTGAAAGATTATGACTTTGAATTAAATTACCATTCAGGAAAGGCAAATATCGTGGCAGATGCTTTAAGCCAAAAATCATTATATGTCGCATGGATGATGCTTGAAGACGAAAAGTTGCTGAAACATTTTAAAGACTTGAATTTTGGCGTAAGGGAAGTAGTAGGTGAAGTATGTTTGAGTCAGTTGCACGTCTCGAGTGACTTTAAGGCTGAGATTCATAAAGCTCAGCTGAATGATCAGGAAATGGGAAAAATGTTACAAACAGTTGAACAAAAGAAACCTGAAGAAGTCGCACAAGATAGAAAAGGAGTGTGGAGGTATAAGGGGAGGATTTGTATACCGAACGTGGGAAGTTTAAGACAAGACGTGTTAACGGAAGCTCACCGGAGTAAGTTTTCGATCCATCCAGGAAGTACCAAGATGTACCATGACTTGAAGGCAATGTTTTGGTAGCTAGGAAGGAAAAAAAGATGTGGCATCGTATGTTTCTAAGTGTTTAACCTGTCAAAAAGTCAAGATTCAGCATCAAAAACCATCCAGAGCCCTTCAACCTTTAGAGATTCCTCAATGAAAGTGGGAAAGTATCGCAATGGATTTTGTGTCAGGTTTGCCAAGGACTCGGACTGGATTTGATGATGTTTGGGTGATTGTGGATTGGCTGACAAAGTCAGCTCACTTTTTGCCCGTTCAGATGAATTATACCTTGGAAGGGCTAGCACGCTTGTACATCAAGAAAATTTTAAGGTTGCATGGTGTGCCTACCACCATAATCTCTAACAAAGATTCCCGTTTCACTTCAAGATTTTGGGGAGCTTTCTAGCATGCGTTTGCAACTCAGTTGAGCTTAAGTATGGCATACAATCCTCAAACAGATGGCCAAACGGAGAGGACCATTCAAACCCTAGAAAATATGTTGAGAGCTTGCATTCTGGACTAACCGGCGAGCTGGAATCGATATATGCCGCTAGTGGAATATCTATCATCCGAGCCTCGGAATGGCTCTGTATGAGGCTCTGTGTGGTAGGAAGTGCCAATCTCTACTGTGTTGGTATAAAGCTGGAAAATCGAGTTTGTTGGGGCCTGAGTTAGTAGCCGAAACTACCAAACAAATTAAGAAAATCCGAAATAGAATGCTTACTGCTCAAAGCCACCACAAAAGCTACACCGATCAGAGGTGAAAACCTTTAAAGTTCGATGAAGGAGATCATGTATTCTTAAGGGCTATCCCAACCACAAGAGTGGGTAGAGCGATTAAGAGAAAGAAGCTGAACCCTGGTTATATCGGTCCGTTTCAGATTCTGAAGAGAATTGGAACAATAGCCTACCGAATAGCCTTACCACCGCATCTTTCGAACTTGCATGACATGTTTCACATCTCACAGCTTTGGAAGTATACTCCTAATGCCAGCCATGTTCTGGAACTTAAATCAGTGCAATTAAAAGAGGATTTGACACTCCAAGTAACACCGCACAGAATCGACGATACCAGTGTGAAGATATTACGGGGGAAAAAGGTTTTATTGGTTAAAGTTTCTTGGAGTTAAGCCATAATTGAATAACACACTTGGGAACTCAAATCTAAAATAAGAAAGGACTACCCACACCTCTTTTCAGGTAACTAAATCTGAATTTTGAGGGCAAAGTTCTTATTTTTGTGGGTAGGATGTAAACCCTACATAATTAGTAAATAATTAGCCAATAAATTAATTATTAACCAAAGAAATAAGGAAATTAAATTTTATTAATCCAACGAGTTAGAAATATTAAAAATACAAATTTTGACACTAATTTTAAAGAATTTGGCCTAAAACCGGGCCAACGGGCCGAACCAGCCGGACCGGACCCAAACTAGGTCCATGGCTCAACATATAAATGACAAGTTCAGCTCCTTTCATTCCCATTCATCACACTTCACGCTGGAAAAGGGAGGAACACAAGGAACCCTAACCTAAACCCTTACTCAATTTCAATCTCATATAACTTTCAATCGAGAGCTCCGGTCGCCGCATTGTTTGTGGCCACACGACCACCACATTGAGCTCTACAAGGCCCACTAAAAAATTTGGTAAGGATATCTCACATGCACACATAGTCTCTCCTTCCTAATTTTGAAATTTGGCTATTTGGGAATTGAGATTTTTGAGGTTTTGATGTGTTAGGATCAAGCTAGCTTGTGGGGATTGGAGTGTTTTGGTTAGAAATAGCTGTGGGGTAAGGTATGAACCTTCCAACCCTTGTGCCATATTTGGAATTATGAACTCTATGTTGATTATAGTGGTATTGTATAAAATTAGATTGAATTTTGTGTTTTAGAGACAAATTGATGATGTTGGGAGCTTGAATTAGAACCTTGGGAGCTGAATTTATTATTGGATTAGAGTTGGAGCCATGGACGGTTGTGGAACAAAAATATTTGAGGTGCTTCTCCATTAGTGAGGACTCAGCCAAGGTATGTGTAAGTATGTTAATGTTTAGTAACCTTGATGGAAATATGGAATTATCTTGAGAATCAGTTAATGAATGATGATCTTGTTGATTGATGATTTTGGTGTTTGATGATGATAATATATTATGATGAGTTACGTTGTATGATTTTGGGGTTGTTTGGAGTAAAAATCATTATAACTGCGTAAATAATGTAAAGGGGAAGAGATGGAATGGTTGTAATCCTGTTTTATACACAATGGGTGTGGTTTTAAGGAGTATATATTAGTTTTAAAATGAAAGTTTGGTAAAAATAGAGGTTCGGTAAAATTTTGTGAAACTTAATTTTTGACCAGATTTTGCGGGCCATAACTCAGCTTTCAAACTCTCAATATCTATCAAACTTATTTTAAATTAAAATTGGGTCCGTGAAGTTTACACCGTTCGAGGAACGGATAAAAACCAATTTCTAACAAAAAATTTATGCGTATCAGAAGTTTGGTGTGCAAAAGCAAATTCTGCAGGACTTAGTAGCTTTTTAGCATGTATGGAGGAGATGCGTACGCGAACATACAAGTGACGTGGACTTGGGCTCTGTCCGGTCATCCTATGTACATGAGCGTGTGCATGCGTACGCGAAAGGGGAATTTTACAGGATCGCGTACACGGGCAAGTAACACGTGACGCGGGACATTTCCTCTGTTCGAGGGGCTCGTGTACGCGGACAACAGTCCTAAACACGAGTTGGGCGAATGACACCCCTGCGTACGCGAAACATAGCATGCGTACTCAGAACCCCTGTTTTGGGGAAAAGTGAATTTTTGTGATTTTAACCAATTTTCGAACTTCCAAACATCTATAGTTACCTTTTAAAGTTCCAAAATTAGTTCCTAATCATAGGGAGAGGGGAAAGCTTAGAGAACGAGTTAACTTGACGGTGAAGAAAGGTTTTGAAGTAATGATTTTTGGTTAAGTGAGGAAATGATAATGATGATATGAATGATGACAGAATTGATAATGAATGATTGATATTGAATTATTGGTTGGCTTATGCACTTTTACTTATCTGAGATCCGAGTTTACCTGGGTAAATGTAATGGTCAGCCACCACTCGCTCCAGGTACTCTGTTGACCCTACGTCGCAAGATTTGACGAGGTACTTTAACTCCCAGAAAATTCCCCCAATGAGCTAAATTTGATGAATGATTATAAAGCTATGCATAGACTTTTGGGGATGCGCGTACGGAGGGACTGTCCAAGATCTACCAGACATGTCCAGGGACTTGTCTCTGGTTCAATATATAATTCTGAGTTTTAAATCTGAGTATCGAAGTTCTAGAATTGCTTCTAGCTTTTTCGGGACCTTATCTCTTATGTACGTGGGCACCTTTACCTTGCTGAGAACCTCCGGTTCTCATTCCATACATGTGTTATCATTTTCAGATGCAGGTCGAGAGGCACCTTGCTAGACGTTTGGATTTTCTCCACAAGCAAAGTTGGGATGCTATATTTTGATATTTTGTTATGTATATCTATGTATATAGACTTCTCCTCCATATACGATTTACTTTTGTTCCTTCTAGAGGTTTCATAGAGAAATAGGAAATTGTTATAGCTATTTGAGTTTGGTTTTGGGATGCATATATATATGTATGTATGTATGTATGTATGTATGTATGTATGAATGTATGTATGTATATGATATTCTCCGGCCGGCTTTGGCTTCGCAGGTCGAGCTCAGGACTTGATATTTTGTACCATTGATATTCTGCTCCTTATGTGGTGTGTTTATATATATATATATATATATATATATATATATATATATATATATATATATATATATATATATATATCTTTGTTTTCTTCCTTCTCTAGTTTCCATTCACACGAGTGATGCGCTTTTTTTTGTGACTTGTTGCTTAAGCTTTCTTTCATGGCTCTTCAATTTTGTATTTCTTTCAATTATTACCATGTAAATATTTAATTTTAGAGGTTGTAATACTGGTGCATGAATCCGCACACTTTTGTACAGTTGTACCAGCAAGTGCACTGGGTCGTCCAAGTAATACCTAAGTGAGTCAGGGTCGATCCCACGAGGATTGTTGGTTTGAAGCAAGCTATGGTTATCTTGTAGGTCTTAGTCAGGCGAAATCAGAAGGTTGTAGGATTACAGAGTTGTATTAGGATTTTTGGAATCAGTAATAGGAATATAGTTAAAGATTGGAGTTGCTTTGTCTTTCTGAATTAACTTTGCTATCACTGTCTTCTCTGCTTGTGAATGATCTCTTCTATGGCAGGCTGTATGTGATCAAAGCCATTGCCCATGGTCATTGATTTTCTCTGCTCCAGATCAAACGCCATTGCCCGTGGTCATCAATCTGACGGAGGGTGAAGCTCTAACAGTTCATTCTCTTGGCGATCCTACTCAAAACGCCACAGACAAGGTCGAGTCTTCCGGATCAGAGAATGCCGCTTCTTTGAATTCTAGCCTATACCACGGAGACCTTAATCTCCCCAGAAATTGGCTGAACTGGTGTCTCGAGAAGTCTCCAATGAAGTCGTGGATTAGCCGTCTGAGAGATGTCTAAACATAGCTGTTGGTTCGCGCTTTCTGGCCACGTATTCACACGAACCCAAGTAGACGTGGGTGTTTGTCAGGCACGTTCATCTTAGTATGATGAATAGAGTTGATTGTCACTGATCATCCTATTCACCATGTTGAAGAACGAATATACATCTTAGAAATAAATCAAACACGGATCCGAGAAGAAATAGTAATACTTTTATTAATTCATAGGACTCAGCAGGGCTCATCCCCTCAACCCAGGAGGTTTAGAAACTCATACTGAAAAGAAATATAAGGTAAAACTTGAAAATAATGGTAAATGATAGGCGTCTCCCCCTTAGAGAGATGTAAAATAAGTCTTAAATACTAAACAGATGACTAGTAAGGGTAAAACAGTCTATCTAGTGCTAAAATTCACTTTTGGGGCCCACTTGGTAAGTGTTTGGGCTGAGCTTTGATGAGATCCTCGTGCTATGAGACTCCTAGGACGTTGAACGCTGGCTAGCTGGACTCTGCTCTGTAGGCGCTGGACGCCTGGAAGAGGGCAAGTCACTGGCGTTGGATGCCAGTTTTTGGCCTTCTAATCCGAAGCAAAGTATGGATAATTATATATTTCTGGAAAGCTCTAAAAGTCAGATTTCCATAGCCGTTAAGAATGTGCCATTTGAACTTCTGTAGCTCCAGAAAAACTCTTCCAAATGCAAGAAGGTCAGATCCAGACAACATCTGCAGTGCTTTCTGTCTCTGAATCAAACTTTTGCTCCAGCTCCTCAATTTCAGCCAGAAAATACTTGAAATTGTACAAAAATACAAAAAATCACAGTATAATCCAAAAATGTGAATTTAACACTAAAACCTATAAAAACTTAATAAAAACTAAATAAAACATATTAAAAACTATATGAAAATGATGCGAAAAAGCGTATAAAATATCCGCTCATCACAACACCAAACTTAAACTATTGCTTGTCCCCAAGCAACTAAAAACACAGTAGGATAGAAAGAAAATTAAGATATAATAAATTTTAAAGTTTTCAATGAAGCTCAGTTATAATCAGATGAGCGGGAATTAGTAGCTTTTTGCTTCTGAATAGTTTTGGCATCTCACTATCCATTGAAACTCAGAATGGTTGGCATCTTTAGGAACTTAGAATCCAGATGATATTATTGACTCTCATAGTTTAGTTCTTTTTTATTCTTGAATACAGCTTTTCAGAGTCTTGGCCGTGTCTTTAAGCACCTTGTTTTCCAGTATTACCACCGGATACAATAATGCCACAGACACTTTAAATGGGTGAACCTTTTCAAATTGTGACTCAGCTTTGCTAGAGTCCTCAGATAGAGGTGTCTAGAGTTCTTAAGCACACTCTTTTTGCTTTGGACCACGACTTTAACTGCTCAGTCTCAAGCTTTTCACTTGACACCTTCACGTCACAAGCACATGGTTAGGGACAACTTGGTTGAGCCGCTTAGGCCAGGATTTTATTCCTTTAGGCCCTCCTATCCACTGATGCTCAAAGCCTTGGATCCTTTTACCCTTGGCTTTTGGTTTAAAGGGTTATTGGCTTTTTGCTCTTGTCTTTTGGTTTAAAGAGCTATTGACTTTTTTTGCTTGCTTTTTCTCTCTTTTTTTTCTATTTATTTTTTTCGCCACTTTTTTTTTCGCATGCAAGCTTTTTCTTTTTTTTTTTTTGCTGCTTTTTCTTGCTTCAAGAATCAATTTTATTGATTTTTCAGATTACCAATAATACTTTTCCTTTTTTCTTATTCTTTCAAGAGCCAGCATTCTAAAATTCTAACTTCAAATGTGCACTGTTTAATCATACATTCAGAAAACAAAAGCAATGCCACCACATCAACATAATTAAACTATTCTTATTTTAAACTTGAAATTCATGGATCTCTCAATTCCTTTCAAATAAAATTTTCTTTTAAGCAAGGTGAGAGATATATGGAACATTTTACAACTTTAAGATATCAATGCAAATGATCATGCAACTAGAACAGGAAAACAAACAAAACATAACAAAAAATAGAAAAGAAAAGGAAGTAAAAGAGAACGAGTGCACCTTTAATGGTGGCGGCTAGTGCTCCTCCTAGAGGATCCAATGTGATGCTTGATCTCTTCTATATCACTCCTTTGCCTTTGTTGTTCTTCCCTCATAGCCTTTGGTCTTCCTTTATGGCTCTTTGATCTTCTCTTATTTCGTTGAGGGTGATGGAGTGCTCTTGATGCTCAACCCTCAATTGGTCCATGTTAGTGCTCAGTTCTCCAAGAAAAGTTTTCCATTGATCACAATAGCTTTGGGGAGGAAAATATATCCCTCGAGGCATCTCAGGGATCTCATGCTGAGGCTGTTGCACAGGCTCTTGTGCATGCTCTCTAGTTTGCTCCATCTTCTTCTTAGTGATGGGCTTGTCCTCTCCAATGGAGATATCTCCTTCTATGACAATTCTAGCTGAATTACATAGATAACAGATGAAGTGTGGGAATGCCAACCTTGCATTGGTGTGAGGCTTCTCAGCTACCTTGTACAATTATTGAGGGATCACCTCATGTACTTCCACCTCACTTCCAATCATGATGCAATGAATCATGATGGTTCTGTCAATGGTCACTTCTGACCGGTTGCTAGTGGGATGATGGAACGTTGGATGAAATCCAACCATCCTTTAGCTATGGGCTTGATGCACCACTATTTCGTGGTACATTTTATGCTGAATTGGGTGGATTTTATCCATTATTCTCACACCTATTCATAGAATTCGCATGTTTTACTTTTTCCTTTCTAATTTTGTGCTATGATTGAAAACATGCTTTTTTGGCCTTAAATTACTAAATTTTAATCCTCTCTTATTACCATTCGATGCCGTGATATGTGTGCTAAGTGATTTCAGGTTTTCCAGGGCAGGAATGGCTCAGAGGATGGAAAAGGAGCATGCAAAAGTGGAAGGAACACAAGAAATCAAGTTTTTCAGAATCTGGTAGTGACGCACATGCATGGGCGACACGTACGCGTGACCAGTGCAGCAGGCAAGCGACGCGTACGCGTGACAGAGCGTCACGTGCTGCATTAAACAGAAGACGCTGGGGGCGATTTCTGGGCTGCTTTTAGCCCAGTTTCAAGTCCGAAAGTGAAGATTAGACACTACAGAGTGGAGCTAGAAGGAAAAATCAATCATTCACACATTCATTCATTCACAGTTAGTTAGGTTTTAGATGTAGTTTTCTATAGCCTCTCTCTAGGTTTTAGGGTTTTTAGTCTTGTTTCTTCTCAATTTTAGAATTGTACCTTGCTTTAATTGAGTCTTCTTCTACTCTTATTTGTTCTAGCACTTTAGTTATCTACTTCTCTTATTGATTCCTTTATTTTGCTAATCTAGTTTATGAGTGCATGTGTTACTCTCAATTTTCATTAATGCAATTTATGTTTCACGTTTCTTATTGTTCAATTGCTTTATTATTGTTATTTCTTTGCTTTGGCTAGTTTTAGATTTTGCTATGTCTTATTAGTTTTCTAAGTTTTTATTTTATGCCTTCCAAGTGTTTGATAAAATGCTTGGTTGGATTTTAAATTAGATTTTTATATTCTTAGCTTGGATTGATCAACTAGAGACTCTTGAGTTATCAAAATTCCTTTGTTGATTGGTGATTGAGACTTGCTAGTTGGCTTAGACTTCACTAAATCTAGTCTTTGATTAGGACTTGTGAACTTAAGTTGATTTTGCTCACTTGACTTTCCTTCATTGTTAGAGGTTGACTAAGTGAAAGCAAAAGGCAATTACCATCACAATTGATGATGATAATGAGGATAGGAATTCCAATTCTCAATCCTTGCTAGGATATTTCTTAGTTGTTATTTTATTTCCTTGTTATTTACATTACTTGTTCCTTATTTTAAAACCCAAAAATATACTTTCCCATAACCAATAATAACTACACTTCCCTGCAATTCCTTGAGAGACGACCCGAGATTTAAATACTTTGGTTAATTTTATTGGGTTTGCTTAAGTGACAAACAATTTAAATATTGATTGAGGTTTAATTGTCGGTTTAGACTATACTTGCAACGCGATATTTTTGTGAAAATCTTTGCCGACATTTTTCCTACGTCAAATTTTTGGCGCCGTTGCCGGGGAATTACAAACGTGTGCCTTATTATTGGTTATTGTATATATTTACCTTTTGCTTGTTGTTAGTTTTTGTTAGTTTTAGGACTTTGTTGCTTATTTTTATTGGTTTTTATTTTTGTTTGCTACTATGAATTCTCACCTCTTTGGCTATGAGCTTAGTTCAAATTATGTTGTAGGGAATGGAAGCTACAATGAGAACATACATCAATGTTGGGACAATCAAAGGTGGGAGGAGCCTCAAGCTTATGGACAACCCTCTTGGCAACAACCTCCACCAACTTACTATGAGCAAGAGCCATTCCAGGATGCATATCAATCCAATGGATATGGTGGACCCCCTTGTAGTTACTAACAAGCCCCACCATATGCCTATGAACCCCCTCCTTAACATAGCTTTGAACCACCATACTCACAAGCCACCTACAACCAAACACTTCCATATGACCCTAATCCTTATCCACCATACCAACCACCATATGAACCATACATAGAGCCACCTCAATTCCAACATAATTACTCCCAAGAACCACCACCTCAATATACACTACCTCCAATATATGAAAATTTTCAACCACAATATGACTTTTCTTTTCCACCACAACCTTCCATAGGAGAATGTCCATATCCATCAATCCAAGAGCACTATGATCCTACTTATGATAGCCAAGTGGAACAAGAGTCACAGGATCATTTCAAGGAAGCAATGGATTAACTTCAAGAAACCATCCGTCAAAAGTTTGACCCATGGGACTCATGCAACAAACAAAGCATTTCCATGGATGAGTGTGTTGTACAACAAGTGGAAAAGATGGAGAGTATTTAACCGCCACATCCTTATCATGATGAACCACCCTCATATCATGAACCCTTCCTCCCAAGCAATGAACCCTCATATCCACTCCAATCTCAAATGGATGACACTCTTGGTGTTCTTCTTCAAGAGCAAAGAGAGATGCAGCATATGACACTAGAGTTCATAGCTACCTTGACCGATGTAGTAGATAATTTAGCTTCACTGCACATCAACACTCAAGGCACTACCATGGCTATATGTAGAGAATCTAATGAAGAGTGTAGCATGAAGGAGAGACTACAAACTCCGGTGGACAATGAAAAACGTGACTTTGTATTGGAACAAGTGGAGGAAGTCGTACCTGTTGAAGATGATGAAGTGGTCGAAGACTTAGGAGATGCTGAACCTCCATGTGAATCTAGAGTTGTAGAGTATTCCCCCAAGAAGCTTGAAATTGATGTTGAGGATGATAGTGCACAACCTCCAAGGCATATTCCCTATGAATAATTGGATGGGATAGATCAAGAAGCAAGTTCCCTAGGTGATGATGATCATGAATCAAGCCCTCCTAGTGATGAATTCGCATTCGCAAATGAACCCCTTGAGTTTGAATAACCTTCTCCCGATAAAACTGAAAGCAACATTGAGGTAGATTTCTCTCAACCTCATATTTATGATTTGAATGACGGAGAAGAGTTGGATGAACTCGGTGAAGAAGAGCTTGAAAGCGAAGACTGTAACAGCCCAGACCACCCGCTAGCACGATATTGTCCGCTTTGGCACACAAGGCCTCACGGTTTTGCTTTTGACGATAAGGATGATAGCCGAAACCCCCCACACTCACTCGTCAAAACGCGTCATGCTAGGGAGAGGTATCCACACCCTTATAAGGCATGCTTCGTTCCCCTCTCCAACCGATGTGGGCCTTACAAAGACTCTTTTCAAAAGGTGGAAGTCCTTCTCTACCTAGTTTGCCATATAATCCTTCATTTGAGTGGGTAAAACTTATCTCTATTCGCTTTCCTGTCCCACTTGAGTATAGTATTCTTGAAACCGATGGCCAACTTAGGAGGCTTTGTGGAATTAAGCGTAAGAGAAGGATGTTTAGTGATTGGAGTTGCAAATCAAGGCTCATCAAGGTTGAGATTTCAAGAGCTAGATGCAAGGGTTGGACTAGTGATCAATTGGTTAGATCTAAGATAAGAGTTTGGTACTTCATTGAGAATTTAGATTGCTTACCACCCGGTTGGAACAATGATGATCACTTTCAAGACGGGTGTAGAAACAAAATTTGGGATCCCGGCATACAAGAGGATCAACTTTGGGAGCTCAAAGCTTGTGAAGAACTTCATCAAGGCTTGGTAAATTCACTTAGAAATGTTCGAGCTTATTGGAAGTCCAAGCGTTGGTGGAAATTTCAAGATGAGTTCAAGCACAACCCACCATGACAAGGAGCTCACCAAATGTCCAACTTAAGGACTTTAATTAAAAGTGCTAGGTGGGAGACACCCCACCATGGTAAATTCTTCCTATTTTCTCTTTTATTTATATTGGTAATAATTTAAATTTTTATTTTTAATTAGGATTATTAAGTTTAAGCTGTGGTTTTACTTATTTAATAAAGTTTGGCTTTACTCTGGAGGCTTGTTAGTTTATAAAAATAAATTAACAAAAAAAAGTGCATATGACGCGTAAGTGTCAATGACGCGCATGCGTCATGTGGAGGTTCGCTCTCATGTATTTCTGAACAGAGAGTTACGCTGGAACGGTGCGGGAGGGGTGCCAGGTGCACAACCCATCCCACCCGTACGCGTGGTACGAAAAATCAGCGTAAATTGGTGAATTGAACAAAGAGTTGTGCGGGTATGATGCTGGAATTGTGCATTTGGCACGACGAGTAGTCACGTGTACGCGTGACCGACGCGTACTCGTCACCTCCTTGTCCTGCAACCCACGCGTACGCGTGGGCGAAAGCGTCACATCCTGTTTTTCATTTCTTCACTCTTTCTTCTCTCTTTTCTTATTCTTTCCTCTTTCCTTTCTTCTTCCTTTCTTACTTCCTTCTTCTCTCCCCTTTCAAAATTTTACTTCTCATTTTTATTATCTTTCTTTTCTTTTACTTATTGCATTTCCATACTTTCATTCATTGCATTTTAACTTTGTGCATGTTCTTATTTTCTTTTCCAAGTTTGATATTATACTATTGGTGTTACACTTTCTTACTCAACTATTGCATATTTCTTGCACTATTTTGAGTGCTTCTTGACTTGTTTGCTATTTAGTTGCCTTGCCCTTTGCTTCTATTGTTTTCTCACTTGCATGTTGTAGCTATCATGTAGTTGAGAATCTTATTATTTGGCAATAGCCTACATATATTTTTATTTCTTTTCATATCTTTATTTGTGGGTTATTCTTCTTCCTTTTTCATTTCTTTTAGGATGACCACCAAGAGGGGAGAGGAATGGCTTCCAAATGGGTGACAAACAAGTTCATGTGCAAAATCTTTGGAAAAAAAGCATCAGTTGTAACAACCCATCCGCTTGCACATCTTAGCATGCACCGAGGACGGTGCAATCTTTAAGTGTGGGGAGGTCAATACCGACTTTCGTGGGTTAGTTACTTTCTTTTCAACACCAATGTTTAGTTTTCTTTGTTAATGAGTTAATTGCATGATAGATTCCATGTGTAGCTAGTTGCTTACATGTATGTACTACTTGGTTGAAGTGATGAATTCTTTTCCAAGAAACTATTTCATAGCATTTCACTAATCTGAATTAAAATTTTTGTTGAACTTGTTTGAAGAAATTTTATTTTGGAACATGGTTTTAGAGCTCGAACACACAAAACCCAGTGAGATTTTGAATTTATTTGATTGGTTGCATCTTATCAACCAATACTTTGTTTTGGTGTGTGTTATTTTCTCAAAATTTTGATCTTTGTCTTGCTTGATTCTATATTTTCATTGTTTGATGTATGCATGCACTTATGTGATTGGGGCCTTTGTTTCACTATAGCTTACATACCCATATGACCTTATCATTTTTATTATCCTTTGCAAACCAATGTTGAGCCTTTTAACCCCATTTGTTCTTTACTTTAGCACATCATTAACTCTAAGCGGAAAACAATAATGTCCTTCATTTGAATCCTTGGTTAGCTTAGATTAGTGATAGTGCTCATGATTTAAGTGTGGAGAAATTGGGTATGGAAATATTTGGTTTGGGAATTGCGTGTTGTATATTCTAGTGAAAATGTGAAAAAAATAGTTGAGCATATATTCTTGCATTCAATACCTTAATCATATGCATTGAGAAAAAGAAAAGAAAAGAAAAATAAAAAGAAAAAAAAGAGAAAAAGAAAAGAAAAAGAGCAAATAAATAAAAAGGGGACAAAATGCCCCAAAGTAAATGGTGATAGCAATGCATATGAGTTGTACTCAAGTTCGGATGCATGAATATGTGACAAAACATAGTTAATGGGTAGTTAGATTTTGTATGTTGATTACATGGATTGTCTTAAGTTAGGTGAGAAGTTTAGGTTGATCAAGGATTCAGATTTTAGTCCACTTGACCAAATACATCCTACCTTGACCTTAACCCCATTACAACCCTTAAAAGACCTCTTGATACGTGTATTTATGCATTAAATTTTTGTTGATTGGTAGAAGAAGAGCAAGCCTTAGAAAGCAGGGTTAATAGAGAATTGAGGGAATCGAACCTTAAACACTTGAGTGATTAGAGTGTATACACTTCCGGTGAGAGTTCGATGCTCAATTCTTTGTTCCCGGCTTTCACAAGCTTTCTTCTTGCAAGTCTATTTGTACTTTATTTTGGAATTCAAATTAGTGGAATCTAGTTCATATTTGTTCTTGGAGAATTTGATTTACTTTTAACCAAGTAGGTAAAAGCATTTTGCATTTAGTTGCATTCATATAGATAGGTTGTATTTCACAAATTCTACCATTCCTATTCACTCCTTTATAACTTCTCTTGAGCTTAGCATGAGGACATGCTAATGTTTAAGTGTGGAGAGATTTGATGCACTACTATTTTGTGGTACATTTTATGCTGAATTGACTGGATTTTATCCATTATTCTCACACCTATTCATAGAATTTGCATGTTTTACATTTTCCTTCCTAATTTTGTGCTATGATTGAAAACATGCTTCTTTGGCCTTAAATTACTAAATTTTAATCCTCTCTTATTACCATTCGATGCCGTGATATGTGTGTTAAGTGATTTCAGGTTTTCGAGGGCAGGAATGGCTCAGAGGATGGAAAAGAAGCATGCAAAAGTGGAAGGAACACAAGAAATCAAGTTTTTCAGAATCTGGTAGCGACGCACACGCATGGGTGATGCGTACGCGTAACCAGTGCAGCAAGCAAGGGACCCGTACGCGTGGATGACGCGTACACGTGACCAGGAATTTGTTCAAGAGATGCGTACGCGTGGCCGACGCACAGAGCATCACGTGCTGCATTAAACAGAAGACACTGAAGGCGATTTCTGGGCTGCTTTTGGCCCAGTTTCAAGCCTGAAAGTGAAGATTAGAGGCTGCAGAGTGGATCTGGAAGGAAAAATCAATCATTCACACATTCATTCATTCACAATTAGTTAGGTCTTAGATGTAGTTTTCTAGAGAGAGAGGTTCTCTCCTCTCTCGAGGAGCGACGCGTACGCGTGACTGACGCGTACACGTGATTTAGAGCTTTCCATGGCGACGCGTGCGCGTGACTGACGCGAATGCGTGATTTGAAGATTTGCACATCGACGCGTGCGCGTGACCGACGCGTCCGCGTGACCGACGCGTCCGCGTGACCCACAGAAAAGACCATCGACGCATACGCGTGACTGACGCGTACGCGTGACATGCGCAACGTGCAGAAAACGCAGAAAGACGTTGGGGGTGATTTCTGGGCTGTTTTGACCCAGTTTCCAGCCCAGAAAACACAGATTAGAAGCTGCAGAATGGACAAATCAAGTGGTCTCCATCCATCCATTGAAGACTTGATTATTTAAATTAATTTGAATTTAAATTCAAATTTGAATTATAGGAAAAGATATTATTTTTAATTTTAAAAATTAGATTTTAAATTTATTAGGATTAGTTATAAAAGGGAGAAGAAACCTCTCTTTTGAAGGAGGGCCTCGGAGGGGACTCAGATTCATCAGATTGGAACTCTGTACATTTTACCTGAATCCTTATTTTCTTTTTACCATGAGCAACTAAACCTCCATTGTTAAGGTTAGGAGCTCTGTCTATTTCTATGGATTAATTTTATTGCTTTTTCTATTTTAATTTATGTATGGATTTATAATTTAAGAATTGTTTTCACTCTTCATCTTATGAATTTGGGTGAAACGGAAGTATCACCCTCTTTCTATTTGAGTTATTGTAAAACTTGGAAAAGCTCTTTACTTGAACAACAACTTGAAAATAATTTCTCCTAAATTTTAATTATCTGAATTTAACAGGATACGTGACATATAATCCTTTTACTTCTTGGATAATTAGAGTTTTTGTGGCATATAAACTAGAAATTGATTATTACCCTCTAATTGGAATTAATTGACCAAGGAATTGGCAGTTAATGAATTTTAGAGGAGACTAGGAAGGTCTAAGGAATTAGGGTCTAGTCATATACAATTTGCCATAAATTAAATCCTGCATAATTAAATTAGTTAGTAAGAAAAGTTAATCCGAAAAAATAGATAACTCTGAAACCTTAACTATTTTCTCCATATTTTATTCCCAAATTAATTATTTCCCTGTCTTCTGTTTAATGCTCTTTGAATATTCAAGTACTCTTTTCTGTTTGTCTAACTAATCCTATCAAACACTATTGTTGCTTAATCCATCAATCCTCGTGGGATCGACCCTTACTCACGTAAGGTATTACTTGGTACGACCCGGTGCACTTGCCGGTTAGTTTGTGGGTTATAAATACCGCACCAAGTTTTTGGCGCCGTTGCCAGGGATTGACTGTGATTAACAACTATTAGTTGTTTGATTGTTTAGATTAGGCGTTTTAATTTTAATTTTATTTAAATATTATTTTATTATTTTTTCAAAAAAAAAATATTTTAATTTTTCTTTTTTTCGTTCCCATCCCCTGCCCTGTTTTATATTTTTTTTACTTCAATTAACTTTTGATTTTTCTTTTCAAAACCTTCGTAAGTTTTTTTTATTTTTATTTTTATTTTTTTATTTTTATTTTCTTTTATCTTCATTCTGTTTCTTTTCATTATATTTTTTTATATATTTTATTAGTTTTATTTTATCTCTATCTTTAATTTTCAAAAAAAAAATTTTATTTAAATAAATAAAAAGTAGCACTAATATTTTTCTTTAATTTCTAAAATTAAGTTTGGTGTTTTCTAGTTAGTTTTATTTTAATTTTTCTTATTTTAATTTTTAGAATTCTGTTCTTTCTTCTTTGCTTTCCTGTTTACTACATGATGCGTTTAATTCTTTTTGGTATTTTGTGCTAAGAAAAAATAATGGAGAGAGATCATATGGGTTACTACTCACACCCGAGTAGTGATTCATATCATTATAAATGGGGGAACTACTCGAATTTTGGTTGGCAAGGTCAAAACCAAAGAAACTTCAATGCTCCATGTTCCAACTATCAAGAACCACCATCTCCATATTCATATCAAGAACCACCATCTTCATATCCATACCAAGAACCACCACCTCTCTATCCATACCAAGAACCATCACCTCCTTCTTATTCATATCAAGAGCCACCATCTCCTTATTCATTTCAAATACCATCAGATATTGAGCTCCTCATGAAAGAATTCTTGCATGATATAAAGACGAGTGTCAAAAATATAGAGAAGCATGTGCAGTTGATTATCAAGTCACAGGAAGAGGAGCAAGCAAATTTCTTCCCAAGAGATATAATGCAAGATCCTATAGAAGAAAGTGAGGAAATCAATCAAAGGAGTTCATACTCCAGTGAATTAGAGAACTTTCCATCCTCACACATGAAAGAAGAGGAAGATGCACAACCTCCCATGCCCTTGGTAAGCAATAAAGAAGATATTGAATTAGAAGAAAGTTACCAAGAAGAAGAGGTTGAAATTGAGGAAGCTTGCAAAGAGGTGATAGAATTCAAAGAAGAACACAAAGGAGTGGAGCTTGTAAGACCTCTCCCAAAGCCATCACCATCCAATACAACATTCAAGTGGGTAAAATTCCTATCCTTAACATTTACGTTCCCACTTGAATATGGGCTACTGGAGACGGATGGTCAACTTAGAGCTCTTTGTGGCATTAAGAGTAAGAGGAAGATGGTTAGTGGTAAGAGTTGTCAAGCAAGGTTCAACATGGTTGCATGCTCCGAATTGAAGTGCAAGAATTGGTGTAGAGCTAATTTGAATGGGTCTAGAAGGTTGTTTGGATGTCTCTGTGAGAATTCAGATTGCTTGCCACCCGGTGGGAACAATGGTGATACACAAGAAGACGGGTGTAAAAGCAAGGTTTGGGACCCTGGAATTCATTCCCACAATCAACACTCTTGGGGCTTTGTCACTTGCTTCAACTTGCTCAAAGGCGTTATGCGCCTAGTTTGGGATCCCGGTAGCCATTGGAATTACAAACATTGGTGGAGATTCCTGGATCAGTACAAGCACAAGCCACCATGACAAGAAGCTCACAACATGTCCAACTTAAGGACTTTAACTAAAAGTACTTGGTAGGAGACAACCCACCGTGGTATGATCGTTCCCTTTCATTCTTAGTTATTTTTCATAGTAGTAGTTTTCTTACTTATTTGATTTTTATTAAGTTCTTACTAATTTTCTGATCATGCAGCTATTTTATCACAGGAACCGAACACTTCAGGCTAAAAAAAAAAGGGGGGGCACACGACGCGCAAGCGTCATTGACGCGAACGCGTCAATCATGTGTGCGTGAAAAATGAAAATTGACAGAGAGTTATGCGGGAGTGGTGCTGGACTCATGCCTTTCGCACAAACGATCCCACGCGAATGCGTGACCTGCAAATTCGATGTAAAAGAGCGTTTGGGCAGAGAGTTGTGCCGGCTTGGGGCAAGAAGTGTGCTAAAAGCACAAATTTGGTCACGCAGATGCGTGACTGACGCGTTCGCGTCAGTTGCACATACGGCCATCCACGCAAGCGAGTGCATGACGCGAACGCGTCGTATGAAAATTTGGTTCCCCAGCCATGAGAACAGAAAGTCGCGCGGGCGCGCGGCTGGCTTCACGCAAATCGCACAAAACCCATGGCACGCGGATGCGTTCCCGACGCCAACGCGTCATTTAGAAAATTCGCAACCCACGCGTACGCATGTTGCACGCGTACGCGTCACCTTCGCCGCACAACTACACTTGTTCGCTGCACAGTTTTCACTTTTCTCTCTCTCTCCCCCACTCCTAACTCTCTCTTGTTCTTTTATCTTTATATTTTTCTTTCCTCTCAGTATTTGTTTTTATTTTCAGATCTTCTTTGCTTGAGGACAAGCAAACATTTAAGTTTGGTGTTGACGCTGCGCTTATGGATTTTCTACACAAAAGGGAGGCGGATCATCTTCACTGAGGAACACAACCTGAAGAATAAAGCGACCGCTAGGATAACTAAGGTGGTTGAGTTCCTTTCATTTTTCATTCCTTCCCTCTTTTTCTATGTTATGTTCCAGTTTTCTGCTATTTTTACTTTGTTTGTTGCATGATCCTTATTTAGTAAATTCATAGGTTCTAGTATTTGTGCTTTAATTCTGAAAGATGTCTCATGTATTACTCACTGAGCTTGAAATCAAAAAGAAAGAAGAACAAATATAGTGCATGAGAATTTGAGTTTAATTTTTAGAGTAGTCTCATTTACTTAGATGTGGTGGTAATTTCTGTAATTCTGAATGAATGCTTGAACAGTGCATATTTTTTATAGTGAAGTTTATGAATGTTAAAATTGTTGGCTCTTGAAAGAATGATGAAAACGAGAAATGTTATTGATAATTTGAAAAATCATAAAATTGATTCTTGAAGCAAGAAAAAGCAGTGAAAAAAAAACACAAAGCTTGCAAAAAAAATGGCGAAAAAAATACAAAGAAAAAAAAAGAAGCAAGCAGAAAAAGCCAATAACCCTTTAAACTAAAAGGCAAGGGTAAAAAAAAAAAGGATCCAAGGCTTTGAGCATTAATGGATAGGAGGGCCCAAAGGAATAAAATCCTGGCCTAAGCGGCTAAATCAAGCTGTCCCTAACCATGTGCTTGTGGCGTGAAGGTGTCAAGTGAAAAGTTTGAGACTGAGTGGTTAAAGTCGTGATCCAAAGCAAAAAGAGTGTGCTTAAGAACTCTGGGCACCTTTAACTGGGGACTCTAGCAAAGCTGAGTCACAATTTGAAAAGGTTCACCCAGTTATGTATCTGTGGCATTTATGTATCCGGTGGTAATACTGGAAAACAAAATGCTTAGGGTCACGGCCAAGACTCATAAAGTAGCTGTGTTCAAGAATTAACATACTGAACTAGGAGAATCAATAACACTATCTGAATTCTGAGTTCCTATGGATGCCAATCATTCTTAACTTCAAAGGATAAAGTGAGATGGCAAAACTGTTCAGGATTGCAGTTGTAAACCCCATTATAAGAAGAAGACATGGGCTTAATTGAACTCTCATTCTCATGCAAATTCACATCCTAAGCTTATATTAGTTTTGGTTGCTTGAGGCCAAGCAACAGTTTAAATTTGGTGTTGTGATGCGTGAGCGTCTTTCCTATTTTTCCTAGTGAATTTGCATGTAATTTGTCGAGTTTAATTAAGAATTAATTATATTTTAGCCACTATGGATGCTATTTTGATTTTTGTGCAATACTGTTTATTTTAGGTAGCATTTGGCGGAATTTGATGGAGTTTCTGTAGCACAAGAATCAAAGGAGATGGCAGCAAGGAGCGACGCATACGCGTGACTGACGCGTACACGTGATTTAGAGCTTTCCTTGGCGACGCGTGCGCGTGACCGACGCGTCCGCGTGACTCACAGAAAAGACCATCGACGCGTACGCGTGACTGACGCGTACGCGTGATATGCGCAACGTGCAGAAAACGCAGAAAGAGGTTGGGGGCAATTTCTGGCTGTTTTGACCCAGTTTCCAGCCCAGAAAACACAGATTAGAAACTGCAGAATGGACAAATCAAGTGGTCCCCATCCATCCATTGAAGACTTGATTATTTAAATTAATTCGAATTTAAATTCAAATTTGAATTATAGGAAAAGATATTATTTTTAATTTTAAAAATTAGATTTTAAATTTATTAGGATTAGTTATAAAAGGAAGAAGAAACCTCTCTTTTGAAGGAGGGCCCCGGAGGGGATTCAGATTCATCAGATTGGAACTCTGTACATTTTACCTGAATCCTTATTTTCTTTTTACCATGAGCAACTAAACCTCCATTGTTAAGGTTAGGAGCTCTGTCTATTTCTATGGATTAATTTTATTGCTTTTTCTATTTTAATTTATGTATGGATTTATAATTTAAGAATTATTTTCGCTCTTCATCTTATGAATTTGGGTGGAACGGAAGTATGACCCTCTTTCTATTTAAGTTCTTGTAAAACTTGGAAAAGCTCTTTACTTGAACAACAGCTTGAAAACAATTTCTCCTAAATTTTAATTATCTGAATTTAATAGGATACGTGACATATAATTCTTTTACTTCTTGGATAATTAGAGTTTTTGTGGCATATAAACTAGAAATTGATTATCACCCTCTAATTGGAATTAATTGACCAAGGAATTGGCAGTTAATGAATTTTAGAGGAGACTAGGAAGGTCTAAGGAATTAGGGTCTAGTCATATACAGTTTGCCATAAATTAAATCCTGCATAATTAAATTAGTTAGTAAGAAAAGTTAATCCAGAAAAATAGATAACTCTGAAACCTTAACTATTTTTTTCATATTTTATTCCCAAATTAATCATTTCCCTGTCTTCTGTTTAATGCTCTTTGAATATTCAAATACTCTTTTCTGTTTGTCTAACTAATCCTATCAAACACTATTATTGCTTAATCCATCAATCCTCGTGGGATCGACCCTTTCTCACGTAAGGTATTACTTGGTACGACCCGGTGCACTTGCCGGTTAGTTTGTGGGTTATAAATACCGCACCAAACTCCCCGGGGCTACTCCCTGGCTGGCGTTCAACGCCAACAATGCTACCCATGAGGGACGTTGAATGCCCAGCAGGGATACCCTGGCTGGCGTTCAACTTTAACACTCCATCCAAAGTGTTCTGTTTTTACTGATGTGGAAGTCTGTCTCTGTTCTGACTGCTGTATATGATTATGACTCTAAAAAGCAAGAAAAACAAAATAAAAGGAAATAATAATTAATTAAGGTTGGGTTGCCTCCCGACAAGCACTTCTTTAACGTCACTAGCTTGACGGTTAGCTCCTTACGGAGATGAGTATGGGATTAGATTTTCGTCCCTTACAGTGAATTTTCTTCCTGTCTTCTCATGAATGAGCTCTGCATGCTCTAGAGACAGGACACGACTCACTATATGTGGTAAGAATGGATTCTTGGTGAAGACAACTCACATGCCAGGTGAGAGGCCTTCTGTTGGAACTTTCTTGTTCTTCTTAGTACCTTTGTGCTTAGAGCTTGTTAATGGCTGCCCAACACCAAACTTAGAATTGATGTTTGGGGGCTCTGTAGAGCTCTGCATAGAAAGAGAGGGTTAGAACACTAGGTGTTTTACAGTTATTTCTCTTTTAAAGGGAGAATTGGGATTAGGCCTCTTGAATAAGATGTGATCCTCCCCTAATTGTAGGGTCAGTTCTCCCTTAGCCACATCAATGATAGCATTGGCGGTGGCTAGGAAAGGTCTTCCAAGGATGACAGAGTCATCCTCATCCTCTCCTATGTCGAAGACTATGAAGTTTGCAGGGATGTAGTGGTTTTCAACTTTCACCAAGACATCCTCTACTAAGCCATATGGCTTCTTCATTGTCTTGTCTGCCATATCTAATGAGATGTTTGCAGCTTGTACCTCAAGGATTCCCAACTTCTCCATTACAGAAAGTGGAATGAGGTTTATGCTTGACCTTAGGTCACACAGAGCCTTGTCAAAGGTCATGGTGCCTATGGTGCAAGGGATCAGAAAGCGTCCAGGATTTGGAAGCTTCTGAGGTAGCCTCTGCTGAACCAAAGCATAGAGTTCTTTGGTAAGCAGTGGAGGTTCTTCCTCTAGAGGCTTCATAAGAGCTCCTAGGTACCGAGCAACCTTCTCTTCCCTAGTGTCTTCTTCCTCATCTGAGGAAGAGTAGTCATCAGAACTTATACACTTCAGAAGTGCATTCAAAGGAACCTCTATGGTTTTTATGGTTTCCTTTAGTTCTGGGATAGAGGGTTCTTGAGTGGGACTTAAGTACTTAAAGGGTGTGCTTTTACTGACGTTCAACGCCAGCTCTGCTAGCTCTTTGGGCGTTGAATGCCTTTGCTGTCTACCCTTACTGGCGTTAAACGCCAGTCCCTCTAGTGTTTTGGGCATTGAACGCCCAGCAGTGATACCCTTGCTGGCATTCAACGCCAGCTTCCTTGGGTGTTTGGGCATTGAACGCCCCCTCACTGGCGTTCAGCGCCAGAATGGTTGCATGGTTGGGTGTTGAACGCCCAGTGAGGGGTTCCTCACTGGCATTCAACGCCAGAAAGCCTGCCTGGTTGGGCGTTGAACGCCCAGTGAGGAGTTCCTCACTAGCGTTTAGCGCCAGAAAGGCTGTGTGTTTGGGCGTTGAATGCCCAGCCAGTGATCCCTGGTTGGCATTCAACGCCAGCTCTACTGCCAGGATGGGTGTTGAACGTCCAGTGAGGGGTTCCTCACTGGCATTCAGCGCCAAGCTTGCTGCTATTAAGGGCGTTGAATGCCCAGTGAAGCCTTCTTCACTGGCATTCAAAGCCTCCCCAATCTTCTCGGATTCGGCCTCTACCTCCATGGTTATGGCCTTGCACTCTTCTCTAGGATTCACCTCTGTGTTACTAGGAAGAGTTTTAGGAGGAATCTCAGGGATCCTCTTGCTAATTTGACCAACTTGCACCTCCAAATTTCTAATGGAGGACCTTGTTTCATTTATGAAACTATGAGTAGTCTTAGAGAGGCTGGAAACCAGAGTGACTAAGTCAGAAAGGCTCTGCTTAGAGGTTTCCATATTCCCTTGAGAAGATGGGAATGGTGATCCGTTATTGAACCTATTCTGGTTCCTACCACCTTGATTATTGTTGAAACCTTGCTGAGGTTTCTGTTGATATTTCCATGAAAGATTAAGATGGTTCCTCCATGAAGGGTTGTAGGTGTTTTCATAGGGTTCTCCCATGTAATTCACCTCCTCCATGGTAGGTTGATCAGGATCATAAGCTTCTATTTCAGAAGAAGTTTCCTGAGTATTGCCAGCTGCAGTTTGCATTCCAGTCAGATGCTGGGAGATCATGTTGATCTGTTGGGTCAAGATCCTATTCTAAGCCAATATGGCATTCAGAGTATTAACTTCATGGACTCCTTTCTTCGGAGATATCCCATGGTTTACAGGATTTCTTTAAGAAGTGTACATGAATTAGTTGTTTGCGGCTATCTCAATGAGTTCTCTTGCTTCTGCAGGTGTTTTCTTCAAGTGGAGTGATCCACCTACAGAGCTGTCCAATGAAATTTTGGACATCTCAGATAGACCATCATAGAACACGCCTATGATAGACCATCATAGAACCTACCTATGATAGACCATTTTGAGAGCATGTCAGGAGGACATCTCCTGATCAATTGTTTGTATCTTTCCCAAGCTTCATAGAGGGATTCACCTTCGCTTTGTCTGAAGGTCTGAACTTCCACTCTAATCTTGCTCATCCTTTAAGGGGGAAAGAACTTAGCCAGAAAAGCATTAACCAGCTTTTCCCAAGAGTCTAAACTCACTTTTGGTTGGGCATTCAACCATAGCTTAGCTCTGTCTCTTACAGCAAAGGGAAAGAACATAAGCTTGTAGACTTCAGGATTAATTCCATTAGTCTTTACAATATCACAGATCTGTAAAAACTCAACTAAAAATTGCCGTGGATCTTCCATTGGAAGTTCATGAAATTTGCAATTCTGCTGTAGAAGAGAGACTAACTAAGGCTTAAACTAAAAATTGTTAGCTCCAATGGCAGGTACAGAGATACTTCTGCCATAAAAGTCAGAGGTAGGCATGGTGAAGTCACCAAGAACCTTTCTTAGCTCCTCTTGAGGTTCGGCCATGTCTTCCCTTTCTTGTTCAAAGTTTTCTGAGAGGTTTCTTCCGGAGTGTTGTGCTTTAGCTTGTTGTAAACGCCTCCTTAGAGTTTTCTCAGGTTCAGGATTGGAATTAAGAAGAGGTTCTTTATTCCTGTTCCTGGTCATAAACAAGAAAAGAAGAAAGAAAGAAAAGAAGAAAGTTTTTTGTGCTACTTGGAACAAAGAGCTTTCAGTTAGATGTGAAGAAAGAATAAGAAGATAGAAAAGTGAAGATGGAGGATGAGAGAGTAGAGTTCGAATAATAGAAGTGAATAGAAGAACAAGTATGAATAGAAAAGATAAATAAGAATTAAAATATTTTTATTTTTATTTTATTTATTTATTATTTTCGAAAATTAAGTTAATAATTTAAAATGGATTGAAAATTGGTTAGTGAATTTTCGAAAATAGAAGAGAGAGAAGGAGGAGAAGTTTTCAAAAATTGAGAGAGAGAAGAGTTAGTTAGGAAGTTTTGAAAAAGATGAGAGAGAAGATAAGATATTAATTAAGAAAAGATTTTAAAATAAAATAAGATAAGAGATAAGATAAGAGAAGATTTGAAATTGAAATTTGAAATTAGAAAAAAGATAAGATAAGAAATTAGAAAGATTTGAAAATGATTTTAAAAAGATAAGATTTTGAAATTTAATTTTGAAAAAAGATTTGATTTTTAAAATTTTGAAATTTGAAAAAGATAAGATTTTTAATTTTGAAAAGATTTGATGTTTGAAAATTTGAAAACTAAGATAAGATAAAAAAAATTTGAAGTTGAAATCTGAATTTTTATGGTAAAGTTTTCGAAAATTTAAGAAATTAAAAATAGAAAAGACATTTTTTTATTTTTGAATTTAATGATGAAAGAGAAAAACAAGTAAAAGACACAAGACTTTAAAATTTTTTAATCTAGTGCACCTTATTTTCGAAAATTTTGGAGAAAAACACAAAGGAACACCAAACTTAAAGATTTTAAGATCAAAACAAAAAGAAAACACAAGAACACCTTGAAGGTTAACAAGAACACAAAGAACAAAACTCAAAGACTCAAAGAACACAAGAACATAAAAAGGACACCGAACTTAAAACTTTTAGAAAACCAAATCACAATTTTCGAAAATTAAAAAAAAAGTAACAAGAAAACACCAAACTTAGAAACTTGACACAAGATTTAACCAAAGAAAAACTATTTTTGAAAGGAAGATACCAAAAAATCGAAAATTGCAATAAGAACAAAAATAAAGACTCAAACACCAAACTTAAAAATTGAAACAAGAATTAAACAAAGAAACTATTTTTAAAATTTTTTTGAAAGAAAGACTTATAGGGGACAAAAATTTTTAACCAAGAATAAAATAAAAGACTCAAACAGAAAGCTAAGGATGCTTAAAAATAAACTGTATGAAAAAGATTTTTGAAGAAGTTTTAAAATTTTTGTAATTGAAGGACAGAAAATATGAAAGACTCAAACTAAGAACACAGATTAAACAAAGAAAAGAAAAATATTTTTTTTGAAAAAGTTTTTAAATTTTTCGAAAATTGAAAAAAGAAGACAATAAAAATAAAAGACTCAACAAAATAAAATTACCTGATCTAGGGAGCAAGACAATCTGTCAACTTGTCCAAACTCGAATAATCCCCGGCAACGGTGCCAAAAACCTGGTGCACGGATCCCTACACTTTCGTACAGCTGTATCAGCAAGTGAACTGGATCGTCCAAGTAATACCTGAGCGAGTCAGGGTCGATCCCATGAGGATTGTTAGTTTGAAGCAAGCTATGGTTATCTTGCAGGTCTTACTCAGGCGAAATCAGAAGGTTGTAGGATTACGGAGTTGTATTAGGATTATTGGAATCAGTAATAGGAATATAGTTGAAGATTGAAGTTGCTTTGTCTTTCTAAATTAACTCTGGTATCACTATCTTCTCTGCTTATGAATGATCTCTTCTATGGGAGGCTGTATGTGATCAAAGCCAATGCCCGTGGTCATTGATCTCCTCTGCTCCAGATCAAATGCCATTGCCCGTGGTCATCCAATCTGACGAAGGGTGAAGCTCTAGCAGTTCATTCTCTTGGCGATCCTACTCAAAACGCCACAGACAAGGTCGAATCTTCTGGATCAGAGAATGCTGCTTCTTTGAATTCTAGCCTATACCACGGAGTCCCTAATCTCCCTGGAAATCGGTTGAACTGGTGTCTCGAGAAGTCCCCAACGAAGTCGTGGATTAGTTATCTGAGAGATGTATAAACATAGCTGTTGGTTCGTGCTTTTCGGTTACGTATTCACACGAACCCAAGTAGATGCGGGTGTTTGTCAAGCACGTTTGTCTTAATATGATGAACAGAGCTGATTGTCACAGATCATCCTATTCACTATGTTGAAGAACGAATATACATCTTAGAGATAAATCAAACACGGATCGGAGAAGAAACAGTAATACTTTTATTAATTCATAGGACTCAGCAGGGCTCCTCCCCTCAACCTAGGAGGTTTAGAAACTCATACTGAAAATAAATACAAGGTAAAACTCGAAAATAATGGTAAATGATAGGTGTCTTCCCCTTAGAGAGATGTAAAATAAGTCTTAAATACTAAACAGATGACTAGTGAGGGCAAAACAGTCTATCTAGTACTAAAGTTCACTTCTGGGGCCTACTTGGTGAGTGTTTGGGCTAAGCTTTGATGAGATCCACGTGCTATGAGGCTTCTAGGGCGTTGAACACTGGCTAGGGGGTCCTCTCTGGGCGTTTGGGTGCTAGACTCTGCTCTGTGGGCGCCGGACGCCTGGAAGGGGGCAAGTAGCTGGCGTTGGACGCCAGTTTTGGACCTTCTAATTCGAAGCAAAATATGGACTATTATATATTGCTGAAAATCTCTGGAAGTCGGCTTTCAATAGCCATTGGGAACGCTCCATTTGGTCTTCTGTAGCTCCAAAAAAGCTCTTCCGAATGCAAGGAGGTCAGATCCGGATAGCATCTGCAGTGCTTTCTCTGTCTCTGAATCAGACTTTTGCTCCAGCTCCTCAATTTCAGCCAGAAAATACCTGAAGTTATACAAAAATACAAAAACTCATAGTAGAATCCAAAAATGTGAATTTAACACTAAAACCTATAAAAACTTAATAAAAACTAAACAAAACATACTAAAAACTATATGAAAATGATGTCGAAAAGCGTATAAAATATCCGCTCATCAAATACCTCACCACCTCTATTTTACGACTTAAGCGGAAGACTCTGTGTGGTAAGGTGTTACAGCAAGCATTTTATATTCATCTTCACATATATTCTTATCGATTTTATTAGGTTGATTTAATCCCTTTTAGGATTTACTTAAGGAATTATCATCTTAAGTAAATGAAGAAACATTAGAGATGAAGGAACATGAGGTCATGGTGGAAATATTTGGACCTGAATGACATAGACGAGTTCGTGGTTATGGGGCTGGCGTGACTCATTCATATTTTCTGATCTCCAAACAAAGTTTCAATGTGAGGAAAAAAAAATATTAAGACTCTAGAGGTGGATGATTTGAAGAAAGGTAGATCATATGGCAGGAATACTTGAGCAACTATTAGGTGGAAGGTTGCCTATAGTTCAAAGTGACAACAATCCTACTCCGTCCATTTGATTAATGGCTCAAGACTTTGATGAGTTTAAGAGTGTGATTCATATAGCATTATACAAAAAAGAACATTAATATGATATTATGATATTGAGTATTGGTTTTAAAACTTGGTGTTAATTGTTGTTGATATACTTGTTAAATGCTACATAAGGATGCTATTTGTACTAGTTTTGAATCATGATCAATTATCAAAATTGCAAAGATCTTGTTTGATTTTATACGATGATTATATATGATCAAGTGAAAGTATATTCATGTTATAGTGGTAGAAATTTTGTTTTGTCTATTATTAGAGTCATTTTCATTTGAAAATCAATAATAGGTGAAATCTTAACTTTTATAATAATGAATGTCAAAAAAAATATGATTGAATTTTTTTATGGTAAAAAATTGCCAAAAAATTCTATGATATAATATATTTCACGGTTAATAATTGTAAAAAAATTTTGTTGAGAATTTTTTATGGTCATTAAGTGTTAAAATAAATAGTATTTTTGACGGTTAATAAGTATCATAAAAAATATATTCTCAAATTTTTCTAACAAATTATTTTTGATGGCCAATATTTATCAAAATAAGATTAAGCTTTTTTCACAATTCCTTATATGTTAAAAATACTATTTTTGACAAAATTTTTATTAACATATTTCCATAGTTAAAATAGTGTCAAAAATTGATTTGTTGACAGATTTTAATTCTTTTTTGACACATATAATCCTTAAAAATAATATACGTTGTTGTAGTATCGTCTACTTGATTCGATTCAGAAGAATAATTTAAATTGCTCTCATTCAACTGATTTGAACTTGAATCATTCATTGTTTTGATACAGAAGAATAATACGCTATTCAAATGCATATCAAAATCTGAAGAGAAAGTAGAGAAAACAAAAATTAAAGAAATTAGAGAAGAAACACAACGAAAACGAAGAAGAAAACGAAAATCTAAAGAGAAATAAGAAAAATTAGAGAAAAATAAAAAAATTTTATGTTGAAGAAGAACGAAGAATGAAACTTTACATTGAAGAAGAAGTTTTATGTTAAAAGTCTGTTATAAAAGTATGAAAGAAAAGGTAGCATAATACATGAAAGAAAATAACATGGTTGAATAAGAAAATTACTTAAATGTAAAGTATTATTCTATATTTTATTGGATCTATAATAATTCATAGATAAAATGATATTTTCAAAAAAAAAAAAAAATACCCCTTTTACAATCCTACATATTTTTTGTTGATAAGTATTAAAATTTGAGAGGATTGGAATTTATATTTCATTTAGTAGTACGATGTTGACTTTTAAACAGGATATAGGGTAAACGAAAGCCAAATAAATAAATAAATTATAGTCACCTATAGTTCTTAAACTATAATTTCCAAACATTTTTATATACGATATAATAGTTACATTTTTATTAGTATAAGGAGTAGGATTATTAATCTCGTAACGATAGATAGACAGTAATTTAACATTATTTTATTTTATTTAAATTCATAATTTTATGTTTATAATATTTATAATTGTATATCTATTATATTTAGAATTATTTAATTATTTAATAATAATAAAAATTATAAAATAAACAAATTTAATATAAAATAAAATAACTTTAAATTATTTTTTTATTATCTTTCAAATATTTATGATGTATTAATTCTTTTTGGCTAAGAAGACAAATAAGTAAATAAAAAATAATTATGTAAATATTACTCTTTCTTTTATCCTTGTTGTTTTCCAAAATTTGCTAAGCATTACACGTTTTAGCGGAAGGATGGTGATCCGAGGAGAGCTCGGAGACATTAGAAGTGATGCATTTTTGAGATGGTTCTTTCGATGAAGATAGATATGATTTTGAAATTTTTTCTTTTTTTCCAGAGTTGAAGCTTTAGAGAAGATGAGTTTTTTCAGTACCATTTTTGGGTTTTTCGGGTTCGGAATTGGAATTTCATTTGGCCTTGTCGCTGGCTATTTTCTCTTCATTTACTCTGAATCCGTCGATGTTAAGGTATGTATGTATATTCCTTTCGCCTTTGACCTTCTTTATCATCAAGTTCTTTCATTACATACACATACAAATACGCAGCCATAGGTGTATGAGTAGTTATACTGACACTATTTGAAATAACACAGGATCCTGAGATCCAACCACTAGCGAATCAAGACTCTGAAACTCTCCAACGAATAATTCCTGAGATTCCACTTTGGATTAAAAATCCAGACTTCGATCGGGTACGTAATGTATTATGCATTATTATCTGCTATATATATATATATTGTTTGGACAAATTAAACGCAACACTGTTTATTATATTATTTGTTTCAATCTTTGTCCCTTAAGGTTGACTGGCTTAACAGGCTTATCGAATACATGTGGCCCTATCTTAACAAGGTAAGGTATAGATATAGTCTATTCCTTAATTAATTGATAAATTATTAATGTACTCTACTGGGTAACTAATATCCAACCAGTTAACTTTTAATCAATTTGTTATTAATTAGTAATTTTGATTTTTAAAATTATTAATTAGTAATTATTTAAATTTTATTTTTAAAATATAAAATTAATAATTATTAATTATAGTTGTTTAAAGTTGGTTGGTGAGGAGTTATTTACCTATAGTTTCCATTATTAATTGGTGTACTTTACTTACTGCATGCATGTAATCAACTAACTGTTGTTTAATTAGGCAATATGCAAGACCGCAGAGGGCATTGTGAAACCCATGATTGCAGAGCAGATTCCCAACTATAAAATTGATTCTGTAGAGTTTGAAGTGCTCACTCTTGGCAGCCTGCCCCCTACTTTTCAAGGTTTTCTTAGCTTGTACAAATAACAAGGTACCAATCTAACTAAGTGGTACATATTAATTAATTCGTTGATCTCCTCAGGGATGAAAGTTTATATAACTGATGAGAAGGAGTTAATTATGGAACCAAGTATCAAATGGGCTGGAAATCCTAATGTCACCGTCGCAGTTAAGGCATTTGGCTTGAAACCAACCATTCAAGTGGTGGATTTGCAAGTTTTTCTTGCACCTCGTGTCACTTTGAAACCTTTGGTTCCAAGCTTTCCTTGTTTTGCCAACATCTTTGTGTCTCTTATGGAAAAGGTTTGTAGTGGTGTTTGTAAACCTTTGGGGGCATAGCTTACTATATCGCTTTTCAATTGTTTCATGATAAACTCTCTACTACTTTGGCATCCTTTATGTTGCAGCCACATGTTGACTTCGGACTAAAGCTTCTAGGGATTGATCTTATGTCTATTCCTGGTCTCTACAGGTTTGTTCAGGTAATATGTCTGACCACATTTTTATTTTTGTTTTTATTTTTTTAATTCTTAAAAGTTGAGATGCATTCGTCATCGACTTGGAGTGGTAATCAGGGAATCTATTTATGGTAGAGCGAATGTCGCTCTTCCTAATTCAATTTATGAATTGAACTGTTTTGATATTACTACTAGTACAGTTTGTTTAAAATATGTATGGCTTTTATATTATTATTTCCAGGAGCTTATCAAAGATCAGGTTGCGAATATGTATTTATGGCCCAAAACCCTCGACGTTCAAATCATGGATCCGGCAAAGTACATACATTACTTTTGCATTTTTATTTTATGTATTCTAAAAAGAAAAAGAAAAATCACTTATGTATTTTTAATCTGAAATGTTAGAGCTATGAGAAGGGCTATTGGAATTTTAGTTGTAAAAGTAGTGAGAGCAATGAAGCTAAAGAAGAAAGATCTTCTTGGTGCATCTGACCCTTATGTGAAGATAAAGCTTTCTGGGGACAATATGCCAGCGAAAAAGACAACGGTGAAGCACAAGAACTTGAACCCAGAATGGAATGAAGAATTTAATTTGCTAGTGAAGGATCCAGAAACACAGACACTAGAGTTTGAAGTGTATGACTGGGAGCAGGTCGGGAGGCATGATTTTATGGGTATGAATGTGGTGGCTCTGAAAGAGTTGAAAGAGGAAGAAACAAAGGTGATAACACTGGATCTGCTTAAGAACATGGATCCGAATGATGGGGCAAATGACAAGTCCCGAGGTCAGATAGTTATGGAATTAACATATAAGGCTTTCAAGGAGGAAGAGATGGGGAAAGGGTTTGAAGAGACAGAGATGATGATGATGGATAAAGCTCCAGAAGGGACTCCTCCAGGTGGAGGATTGCTTGTAGTTGTAGTCCATGAGGCACAAGACGTGGAAGGAAAGTACCACACGAATCCACAAGTACGCCTCATTTTCAGGGGAGAGGAGAGGAAAACCAAACACGTGAAGAAGAACAGAGACCCGCGGTGGGAAGAGGAGTTCCAGTTTGTGGTGGAGGAGCCTCCCACTAACGACAAATTACATGTGGAGGTTGTTAGCACTTCTTCCCGTAATTTGCTTCGTCAGAAGGAGTCTCTCGGTTACGCTGACATCTCTCTTGCTGATGTTGTTACTAACAAGAGAATCAATGAGAGATATCATCTCATAGATTCCAAGAATGGTCGCCTTCAGATTGAGCTCATGTGGAGACCTTCTCAACCCGCCACTTGATCACCACCACCACTTCCTTATATACCTTTTAACAAAGTTTATTTAGGTGCATATCATTTTCATTGCTATTCCTACCTCTTTTGAATTTTAACAAAATTTTCAAACCAATCAAGTCTTCTGGATATAATGTAGACCCATTTAATCAACCATTTTTGGCATCTAGCTGAATTTATTTCTTCATACTTTCATAGATAAATCCACTATTCATGAGTAACTTTCATAATTCAATATAAAAATCTTTAAATATGTTTAAGAACCAAAAAAAAAAATATATTCCAAAACTATGGTTGAAATAATTAGATAATATTAAATATAATAAATACATAATTATAAATATTTTATAAATAAAATTAAAAATAATAAATTAAATAAGTTAATTTTAAATTATTGTTTTTCTAACATTATCAAACCATCTCAAAGTAACATTACTTTTATAATTAGGTACATGCTACGATGAATAGAAAAAAAATAATAAAACTATAAAGATCTAATTTTATAAATAGTTAAATATCTTTTTTAAAAAAAGGGTTAATCACCAAAAAAGTCTCCGAATTATTCAAATACTGATAAAAATGTACCTAAATTTTATTATAAAAAAAAATACCGTTAAATAATTTAAAAACACGATAAAAATATCCAACAATAAATGTATATTTTCAAAAAATACTTTAGAAATTGAATTTTGATGTGAATTTTTGTAAGTATAATTTAAAAAATGAGATATTATTCTTAAAATTTAGTGATTTTTTTCTAAGTATATAATTTTTTTGTGATTTTTTAAATGTATTATTAGTTGTTAACAAAAAAATTACAAAAAAAAAATATACTTAACAAAAAATTACCAAATTTTAAGGATAATAATATCTTATTTTTTTTAATCATGCGTGCAAAAAATTGTATCAAACTTCAATCTCTAATGTGTTTTGTGGGAAATACATATTTAATGTTAGATAATCTTATATAATCCTGTTAGCTTTGGTTAATTAGGATTTTTGTGGTCATAAACTAGTTTTTGAACTTAACCATCTAATCGGAATTAAATAACCACGAGACTAGCGGTTAATGAAGGTTAGAGGAGGCTAAATCACTAAGAGATTATGGTTTAGACATTTACAGTTTGCCATGGAATGAATCATGCATTGTTAAAATAGTTGGTAAGAACTTTTAATCCGGAAAGATTAACATCTCTGAAGTTTTAACTGCTTTCTCATACTGTTCTTACACCAAACCCTTATTTGCTTTATTTACTTACTTATTTACTGTTTTATGCGGATAGACTCACCAAATCCCTTTCTATTTGCCTAACTAAGTTAGTTGGACAACCATTGTTGCTCAGTCCGACAGTCCTCATGGGATCGACCCTCACTTACCTGAGGTATTACTTAGATGACCCGGTGCACTTGCCGGTTAAGCTGTGCGAAATCCTAATTTGGGCACCAAGTTTTTGGCGCCGTTGTCGGGGATTGTTTGTGATTGACAACTACTAGTTGTCTGGTTGCTTAGATTGGGTATTTTTCTTAGTTTTATTTATTTTATTTTTCCTTTAACTTTTGATTTTTGTTTTATTTATTTTTCTTTAATTTCGGATTTTAAGTTTGGTGTCCCCGGAGTAATTTTTGTAAGGTCCCACATCAGTTGGGGAGGGGAACGAAGCATGCCTTATAAGGGTGTGGATACCTCTCTCTAGCATGACGCGTTTTGACGAGTGAGTGTAAGGGGTTTCGGCTATCATCCCTATCGTCAAAGGCAAAACCGTGAGGCCTTGTGTGCCAAAGCGGACAATATCATGCTAGCAGGTGGTCTGGGCTGTTACAGATGGTATCAGAGCTGGAGCCCAGATCGATGTGCAAACGAGGACGCTGGGCTCCCTTAGAGGGGTGGATTGTAAGGTCCCACATCGGTTGGGGAGGGGAACGAAGTATGCCTTATAAGGGTGTGGATACCTCTCCCTAGAATGACGCGTTTTGACAAGTGAGTGTGGGGGGGGGGGCTTCGGCTATCATCCCTATCGTCAAAGGCGAAACCGTAAGGCCTTGTGTGCCAAAGCGGATAATATCGTGCTAGCGGATGGTCTGGGCTGTTACACAAAATATACTAAAAACTATATGAAAATGATGGCAAAAAGCGTATAAAATATCCGCTCATCATTACCCACTCAAGATGCTTTTGGAATGGAGTCGCTCTTGTGAACTCTTGCATGAAACTTCTCACTTCTTGATTGTCTATCTCTTCCTCATCATTCTTCTCTAGCTCTCCCTTACCAACCTCCTCTAAATGTTCCTCACTTTCATTCAATCCATACTTAGGAGGTTGTGTGAGGTCTACTTCCATATCTCTCTCAAACTCAAAGGAGAAGGGTTCCTCAAGATCATTGAGGGGATTGACCAAGGTGAACAAAATATCATGGATGATGGAATCCACTTCTTGATCAAATTCCCTTAATTCTCCATTCACCTCTTCTGATTCAATTGTTTTACCTTCCTCCTTTTGCGACTCTAGCCTCAACTCCACTTCTTCTCTTTTAGCCTCCATGTTCTCCTCCCCACTACACTCCTTAGTTGATCTTCTACGCTCCTCAAGGGGAATGTCTTGATTGCTTGAGCATAGTAAGGCCAAGCGGTTCACCGCTTTGGCTATGGTAGCCATGAACTCCCCTTGCTTCCATCGAAATTTTTCTTGCTCTTGGAGAAAAGCTTGAAGGTCTTGCTGTTCTTGGGCCAAGGGTTGGAAAATTTCACATTACTGTGAGAAAGGAGGTATATTGTTTGGGAGAAAGGTTGTATAGTTGGAAGGTATGTCATGTGGGTGAGGGTAATGAGGTGGTGTATAAGGAAGTGATGGTTCATATGGTTGGTAGCAAAGTGTATAAACATTCGAATTCCATGGAGGTGGAGTGTGTGGTGCTTGAAGGTTTGGTGATTGGGGGTTGTGTATAGGGTATCGTTCATATCTTTGGATTTGGTATGCATATTGGAGAGGGTTTGGTTCATTGTAGCATAGGGAAGGTAGTTGTCATGAGTGTTGCTCATACGCAATTGGTTCCTCCCTCAATTGATTCTCCCACTCCATGATGCAATCCCAATTTGAATCCATCACACCCTACAATATGATCACAACCAAACTCCAAGCAACGAGGGTGATAACTCATAGAAAAAGTAGAAAACAAAAGCAAAAGACATCAATAAACAAGAAAAACAAACACCTAAGTATTAACAAAAACAATCAAATAACGAAAAAGTAGGCTATTTACACTATTGATATATTTACAACAACAAAAAATATGACACCGATTGCATTGTTCCCCGGTAATGGTGCCTAAATCTTGATGAGTGGGGATTGTACCGGTTCGGGTTTTTCCACTTAAAAATAATTTTCATTGCATGTATAGACCATACCTGCAACTGATAAACCCCATTTTTAGGGTCTATCTTGTGCTTAATTTAGGGGATTTTATGACCTTTTACCCACATTTATTCAATGAAATAGCATAGTTTCATGATTGTCTCTTAATTTGTGCTTAAGTGTGAAAACGGGGTTTTTAGGCCCTTAATTGCTAATTTTGATTCATCTTTGATTCCACTAGATGCCTTGATATGTTTGTTAGTGAATTCATATTGGAAAGGCTAGGAATGGATCAAAGGGATGGAGAGGAAAAGCATGCAAGTAGAGAACTCATGAAGAAACAAGGATTTGGGATGCTGAAATCGACGCGCACGCGTAGCATATGCGTACGCGTGGATTGTGAGGTCGCATGGCGACGCGTACGCGTATAGGACGCGTACGCATGGATGGCAATTTGTCAAGCGACGCGTATGCGTGATCCACGCGTATGCGTCGGTGCTCGCACATAACTCACTTACAGGCAATCCGCTGGGGGCGATTTCTAGGCTTCCCAGGCCCAAATCCAACTCACCTCTGATGCTATTTAACCCAAGGATTAAAGGGGGATCAATCATCTAGTTACCAATTAGTCTTAGTTAGTTTAGTTTCTAGTTTTAGTGAGAGTTAGTTTCTAGAGAGAGAATCTCTCTCTTCTCTCTAGAATTAGGTTAGAGGTAGATTAGGATTTTTTAGATCTAGGTTAATTTCAAGCTTTGATTCACTTTTCCTTTTGTAATTCTTGTTCTTCTACATCGCCTCTTGGCCTAGGTAGAGTAATTGGTGACTCTTGAGTTATCAAACTCCTTTGTTGATTGATAATTAGAAGTTCCTAATTAACTTGAATGCCACTAACGCTAGTCTTTCACCATGATTAGGCTAGGACTTGTGGAATCAAGTTAATTCATCCACTTGACTTTCCTTCATAGTTAGAGGTTAACTATGTGGGAGCAATGGACAATTGTTGTCACAATTGAGGAGGATAATGAGGAGAAGACTTCTAGTTCTCATACCTTGCCAAGAGCTTTGTTAGTTGTTAGTTTATTTCCTTTTCCATTTATATTTCTTGTCTATTACCTTAAAAACCCCCCAAACATACTTCATAACCAATAACAAGAACACTTTATTGCAATTCCTAGGGAGAACGACCCGATGTTTGAATACTTTGGTTATTTTTATAGGGGTTTGTTACTTGTGACAACCAAATTTTTGTATGAAAGGATTATTGTTGGTTTAGAAACTATACTTGCAATGAGAATTCATTTGTGATATTCTATACCATCAAAAATCTATTCATCAGTAACCAACTCCCACCATCAAAGTTTAATTCAAATAAAATTAACCGAGAGTAATTAAACCTCGGGTCGTCTCCCTTGGACAATGCAATTAAGGTGCACACCTTTGGTTGTGACAAAAAGGGGGGTTTTGTAAGCATAAAACGGAAAGATTAAAAGAACTAACAAATAGTCAAAAAGGAAAGTAAAGCAAATTAAAACAGAACAAGATCAAAACTTAGCGAAAATGTTATAAATGCATAAAAGAGCCTTGACTTGGAAATGCAAATTAAGGAATCCTATCATCGTCATAACCACAACTATAGCAACTATGACGAGTCAATCTCGCTTCGTCGACCCCTAACATCGAGGTGTAAGTCAAGCAAGCATAATTGACCTTAATCCATAAGTCCTATCTAACTTACCAATTAACTTGGCAAAAAGCTAGCGTCAATGAAAAAAAGAACCAACTAAGGACATTATGACTCTAGTATCCTAGGAACTCATTTTCCAAGCCAAGGTGTGAAAATATACTCAAAATTATGAAGTGGTATTTTCACAAACACTTAGTGCGCATAAAACCAAAACATAGGAAATTACAAAGGAAAATGAAAAGTATAACCAAACTATTCACAAAATCAACAATAAACAAAGCAAATAGAAATCATAAAAGACAAGATTCATCAACCAAAACTTCAAGAAACGAAAATTGCATATATTAACAAAATAACTTGAACTATGAGCAAAATGTAACAAAAGTAGTGTAATTAAGGAGGGAATTAAAGAGTACTTACAATGAGATGAGCAAAATCCAAGATCAAAAGTAAAACTATAAAATTCTACAATGAAACCCTAATAAAAACCCTAAGAGAGAATTTTCTAATCTACACTACTCCTACTCCTAATGCATTTTCTAATGTCTAAGTGAGTTCCCTAAGCTAATGCTTTGATATGGAATGAAGTCCCCTTCATATAGCACTCAAAGATGGCTTCAGCACTTCCAAAATTGGGCCAAAGAGACCCAAAATCTCGAGCCACGTACTTCATTAATGAAGTCACACGTAGGGACTTATGCGTACGCGCAGGGACTTATGCGTATACACAGATGTGTGCGTACGCACAATTGCTGATTTTGCCAGTTGTGCGTATGCACAGAGGCGTATGCACACTTCAGTGTATGCTTCTCCTTTATTTTCTTCATGTGTTCTCCCTTTTTGCATGCTTCCTTGCACTTCTATCAAACCATTCTTGCTTAATTGAGCTGAAATCACTTAACAAAACATGTCATGGCATCAAATGGTATAAAAGTAGAATTAAATTGCTCAATTTAAGCATAAAAATGCATGTTTTAACATTTAGGTCCAAATTAGGGAGAAATCACAAAAGTATGCTATTTTGGTAGTTTAGTGTGAGTTTATGTGTTAAAATCCGTCTAATTGAAGTCAAAATTTATCGTCAAATATGGATTCATTAATGAGTTTAGGCACTCTGCATTTGAGAATATTAAGCTCTAAAAGGAAAGGGCCAAAAAGTGGCATGATAGGTGTAACGACTCACATTTTTAAAAATATAAAGATAAATAAGTTATAATTTTATAAATTGGAGTTCCTTATTTTTAGAAATTACTTTATTTTAAATAATTAAATTAATTTTATAACTATTTGAATTTAATCAAATTCATATTCTTTTATATATATATATATATATATATTATGATGAAATATTTTACATAATTAAAACTATAATTCTAGTAATTTATAAGTAATAAAAATTATATGTATATTTTAATTTAAGTAATTGATATTTTTAATTTAAAAATAGAGTTTAGTTAATATTATTATCATCAAGTTCCGAATCCGCCGATATGAGTGAATATCAGTATTCTTCGGTGAGCTTAGTTGTACTAATGCTTTACCGTATATCTTTTATCGTTATGTTACTAATGTCATTTATATTAGTAACTCATATATATATTATTACTTGTGTTTTAATATATCCAGTTTTCATAGTTATCCGTTTAAGATATTTATAACTTGAACCGCTGACTCAACAACTTTATAACTTGACTCATGGCTCATGCATGACACCCAGCCCCCCGTGTGTAACCAAACTAACTAAATCATTATTTTTACCATTAATAATCATCATTGAGAAAGAAATGAAAGAATGGCCGTGTGAGAGAGAGTATGAGAAACCATGGAACTTCCGACTTTTAGCGTTCGATTTCTTGAAATTCATAACTCCAATAAAAAATCTAATCTGATGAAAATGTTTGTATCTTCCTCCTCTACGTGTTGGTGTCACTTTTTTGGTGGAAGTTGACAGTGGCATAGCTCCCCTTCCCTTTGAGTTGCCAATTGGAGTTCTAGGGGGCACAGACGATTTCTGGTATTTTCTTCTTCAGCAGCACCATCAAAAAGCTTTTCCAGAGTTTTTATTGATTTTGATTTCATACGGAGGTAGGATTTTTGTAATTTTTCATCGGTTAAATTGGTATAGGATTAGTGAATTGATGTTGCAATTTATTGTTGATTGAATTTGACTGAATTTGTGTTGAATTTTTGTGATATATTGATATTTGTGATTAGTTTAAGATTTGGTCGGTTTAAATGTAACCAAGAACCAAACTATTTTGATGAATTTGGGGCTGGAATGTTGTTGGTGATCAAGTAGAATTGGTGAAATTTGATGATGGCATTGAGATTTAATAAGAAATAAATTGATGAATTGATAACATGATTTAAGATATGAAAATGGTTTGATTTTACAGGCAGTTTGATTCTTAATTGGTTTGATTTTATAAATGTTTTGATATTAGAAATGGTTTTGATGATTTATTGGAAATGATTTGAAAAAGTTTGAGAAATAGTTAGGATGGGACTCGAGAAGGGTGACAAAGTCCATGTTTTAGGGGAGATGCTACCGAAATTTTGTTATAAAGTTTAACACTTTGTTTGAAATATTATTTAGAAAAAGATTGTATTTGAGAAGCTATATTGTTTGATTTATTAAGAAAATAGTTATGTTTCGAGTTTAATTCATTTAAGAAAAATTATATGTTTTGAGTTCGATTTATTTTGAAAAGAATTATTTTACGACTTAAAATTATTTTTAAAAAAAAGTATTATGTTTAAGGTTGATTTAAATATGAAAAGAGTTTATGTTTTGAATTTGACTTAAGAATTTCATTCGGAGGAGTTTTAGTGAACTTTAAAAATAATTGAATTTTGATACAATGATTTCGTTTTACGACGTCTTGGAAAAAGTTAAAGAATTAGTTTCAAGGATGAAATTGGGATTGGTTTTGGTTTTGAAATTGCTTCGGAACTTCTAATTTGTATGATTTGATTTTGATTTGATTTAGAAACTTTATTTGATTAAATTCAGTTTAAGAAAACAATGATTTGTTAAGGATTTATAATGATATCAAGAAAATGAGTTTGGTTGTCACTCCCCTAAAGTCTAGAGGCCTTGCTAACGGGTTTAACTAATAAATAGTTTTGCTTTGTCTTTTGAAAGAAGAATTAGTTTAAGGAAAATTGTTTTAAAAGGTTTTGGAGAATGTCACAAATAGCTGATTTTGGTTTTAAAAGAAAAAGAATAAAAAGAGAAGGATGTATGGTGCAAGGAATTGTGATCACACTTTT
This sequence comes from Arachis hypogaea, assembly GCF_003086295.3. Taxonomy (NCBI): domain Eukaryota; kingdom Viridiplantae; phylum Streptophyta; class Magnoliopsida; order Fabales; family Fabaceae; genus Arachis; species Arachis hypogaea. Next base: position 12,346,850 of record NC_092051.1, read on the forward strand.
CACAACTCCGGTACAACTAACCAGCAAGTGCACTGGGTCGTCCAAGTAATACCTTACGTGAGTAAGGGTCGATCCCACGGAACATAAAAATCGAAAATATGAAGAATAAAAAGAGCATACAATTCGGAAAAAAAAAACAAAAAAACATGTAATTGACACCAAACATAAAACATGAAACTGAACTCAAACAGAAGACTCAATTAAACAACTCAAAGAAAGATTAAAGATTAATAAAGAAAAATAAAATTTTTGAAAGATTTTTGAAAACTTTTTTTTTTTTTGAAAAGAAAATTAAGGACTCAAATTTAGTGACTCTAAACCAAAAAAGATAAATTTTTCCTAATCTAAGCAACAAGATGAACCGTCAGTTGTCCAAACTCGAACAATCCCCGGCAACGGTGCCAAAAACTTGGTGAACGAAATTGTGATCACACTTTTCACAACTCCGGTACAACTAACTAGCAAGTGCACTGGGTCGTCCAAGTAATACCTTACGTGAGTAAGGGTCGATCCCACGGAGATTGCCGGCTTGAAGCAAGCTATGGTTATCCTGTAAATCTTAGTCAGGAGATTAAAATGATATGAATGATTTTGTTTATGAAAAGCAAATAACATGAAATAATGAATGATACTTGTGATTCAGTAATGAGGAACAGGTTGAGGTTCCGGAGATGCTCTGTCGTCTGAATCTCTGCTTTCCTACTGTCTTCTTCTCCAAACACGCATGGCTTCCTTCCATGGCAAGCTGTATGTTGGTGGATCACCGTTGTGAATGGCTACCATCCGTCCTCTCAGTGAAAATGGTCCAGGTACGGTTTTTGTACGGCTAATCAACTGTCGGATCTTTCGTCTAGGATGAAAAATATCAGGCACAGCTACCGCATGGCTAATCATCTGTCGGTTCTCACTTGTGTCAGAATAGGATCTCTCTATCATTTTGCACACTGTCACTGTGCCCAACATTCATGAGTTTGAAGCTTGTCACAGTCATCCCATCCCAGATCCTACTCGGAATACCACAGACAAGGTTTAGACTTTTTGGATCTCAGGAATGCTGCCAATTGGTTCTAGCATCTACCACGAAGGTTATGATCTCATGGGTTTGAATGCTCTGTTGTCAGGAGATGCAAGTCAAACTCGTGGATTAGAAACCCACGAGATACGCACTCAAGCTGTCGCCCAATGACTACGTTGAGCTCAGATAGAACGGGAGTGGTTGTCAAGCACGCGTTCATAAATTTGAGAATGATGATGAGTGTCACAGATCATCATATTCTTTATATTGAAGTACGAGTGAGTATCTTAGAACAGAATCAAGCGTGATCGAATAGAAAACAATAGTAATTGCATTAATCCATTGAGACACAGCAGAGCTCCTCACCCCTACCTATGGGGTTTAGAGACTCATGCCGTAGAAGATACAATATGAGATGTAAAATGTCATCCCCCCCCCCCCAAAATGAATCTCTAAAAGTAGTTTTTATACTAAACTAGTAACTTAAGTTTACAGAAAATGAGTAACTAAGTATAAATAGTGCAGAAATCCACTTCTGGGGCCCACTTGGTGAGTGTTTGGGCTGAGCTTTGAAGCTTTTACATGCATAGGCCATTCTTGGAGTTAAACGCCAGCTTGGGTGCTAGTTTGGGCGTTCAACTCCAGTTTTGGTGCCAGTTCCGGCGTTTTACGCCAGAAAAGGGTCTCTGGCTGGCATTGAACGCCAGTTTGGGCCATCAAATCTCGAGCAAAGTATGGACTATTATACATTTCTGGAAAGCCCAAGATGTTAGCTTTCTCGCCCAATTGAGAATGCGCCAATTGGACTTCTGTAGCTCCAGAAAAATGCGTTTGAGTGCAGGGAGGTCAGAATCCAACAGCATCTGCAGTCCTTTCTCAACCTCTGAATTATATTTTTGCTCAGGTCCCTCAATTTCAGCCAAAAAATACCTGAAATTACAGAAAAATACACAAACTTATAGTAAAGTCTAGAAATATGATTTTTGCATAAAAACTAATAAAAATATAATAAAAAGTAACTAAAACATACTAAAAACTACCTAAAAACAATGCCAAAAAGCGTATAAATTATCCACTCATCAATGTATTAAGTGAAAGGATCTCTGCCACAGTAGAGCAGATAGAAAAGAAGGTATTAATTAAAGGGATCTCTACCACAGTAAAGTAGAGAGAAGATTGAAAAGAAATTGATTGATGTTAGGCCTAAGTGCCAAGTTTCTAGTGAGGATGGCGATACGTAACGCTCACTTGATACTATAAGGACGGCTCAGTGAGGACGGCGATGCGTAACACTTACTGGAGACCAAAAGGAAGGTTCTCCCATGAGGACGGTGATACGTAACGCTCATGGAGGGGACGTTGGCTGAGATAGTGATGGCGGTACGAGACGCTTATCTCAGAACCAGTGTCGGGAATCGGCCAACAAACCGACCCATGAGCTCATAGCCTGTATAGGACTAGACATGCATCATACTTGTTTGTGCATACTTGTTTATGATTGTGTTTTCTATGATTGTGTGTGCTTGTGATTGGATTCTATGTTCTATAATTGTTGAATTGGATTGTACTTTGTTGACTGTTATTGCGGACCAAATATATATAAAATGAATATAACTCTACACCCCGACCCTACTAAGAACTCCCCAGTTCTTACCCCTTATTTTCACCCCTTTCAGCTACAGGTGCGAAAGTTTAGTGCGGAGCTACAGGAGCATAGAAGATTATATTTACGAGTTGAGTTCTTAGATTTTATTTTTCCCTCGTCATTTATTATTTTAGTTTTTAGAAGGGTAGGAATTGTATTTGAGGATCTTTAAGTAAGTCTATGTATATAATGCTACGTGGATATAAAAAACTTTGTGATTAAATGATTTAAAGTACCGACTCTTCATTTTCTTGGTGAAAGTTTCGGTTCGTATTTGCAAAGGCACAATATTAAATAAAAATAGCATAGAATATAAAGGTTTAGAGGTAAGTAACACCTGAGCTTTTAGTACGATCATGAGGTGCTAAAAGTTAGGGTGTTACATTATGATATCAGAGCAGTTCGTTCCTGTTAGAGCCTTGGAAATGGACTGACTATGCTTTACTGCATACTTTGAGTGTCTGTCATGTAGTACGACTTGTCTTAATGACAAGAGTTTGAGTTTTATATGCATGACTGTCTATTGATTAATGCTATTAGTCGACCATTACATTTCTCATGGTATTAGGTCTGGCCAACTTAATACTGATGATTTGTGTATACGGGAACACTAGTGGATTATCATAGACGAAATAGAAATAATAGGTTATGCGAATCACGGAGTTTGGGAACGTTAGGAGTTATTTCTCAATGGTCCGTTCAGTTTCGACTTACAATTCTTGACACAAGAGTTGGCAAAGCATTTCCTATTTTTCCTCTTTATTGGAGTTCTTTGTTTCAGATACCTTTCCTAAACCATGCTTTGATTCCCTTCTGATCATATTCTATCATTCGCCTATATCTTTGCTTGACCATGTTTCTAATTGGCTACTTGAACCTTTTGAAACATCCATCTTTATCATAGTTTGGTGTCAGTATGACTTTGATTTTCCTCTTGTTTGAAAATTAAACCGGTCAAATATTTCTATCTTTCTTTGACATGTTTGAAAAGGGAGGTTAGAATGAATCTTTTTCATCTTATATCAATTTTCGAGGGCGAAAATTTTTGTAAGGTGGGTAGGTTGTAACGATTCACATTTTTAAAAATATAAATATAAATAAGTTATCATTTATTTTATAAATTGGAGGTTCTTATTTTTAGAAATTACTATATTATAAATACTTAAATTAATTTTATAACTATTTGAATTTTATCAAATTATATATATATATATATATATATATATATATATATATATATATATATATATTATGATGAAATATTTTACATAATTAAAACTATAATTCGAGTAATTTATAAGTAATAAAAATTATATGTATATTTTAATTTAAGTAATTGATATTTTTAATTTAAAAATAGAGTTTAGTTAATATTATTATTATCAAGTTTCGAATCCGCCGATACGAGTAAATATCGGTATTCTTCGGTGAGCTTTGCTTTACTAATGCTTCACCGTATATCTTATATCATGTTACTAATGTTATTTATATTAGTAACTCCTATATATTATTACTTGTGTTTTAATATATCCAGTTTTTATAGTTATCCGTTTAAGATATTTATAACTTGAACCACTAACTCAACAGCTTTATAACTTGACATGTGGCTCATGCATGACCCCCACCCCCCTCCTAGTGTGTAACTAAACTAACTAAAACATTATTATTACCATTAATAATCATCATTCTCATTTTCAAATCAGCTGTGCATGCTTCATTGAGAAAGAAATGAAAGAATGGCCATGTGAGAGAGAGAATGAGAAACCATGGAACTTCCGACTTTTGGCGTTCGATTTCTTGAAATCCGCAACTCTAATAAAAAATATAATCTAATGAAAGTGTTCGTATCTTCCTCCTCTACGTGTTGGTGTCACATTTGTTCGGTGGAAGTTGACGGTGGCATAGCTTGTAAGAACCGAGCTTAATTAATTATTTAATTAAGTAATTAATATTATCCAAGTTAAGTCCCAAAAAATTAGAGTGAGAATTTGAAGATTTAAATATGATTTTTGGACTCAGTAGGTTTTTCTAAGTCAGAAAATGTGTTTTCTACGAAAAACCACGAAAAACTATGAACCGGCAGTTGAACCGGTCGAACCGGTTCAAGTCTTCCCAGTACTGTGCGAGAAAAAGTGAAAACAGTCAAAAACCTTAGAAAAATATTAGAAGTCAAAAACTGGGTGTTAATTTTAAAGGTTTGGCCCGAAGTTAGGCCAAATGGGCTAAAAACGCTAACGGATTGGACCGGGCCCAAATTGGGCCCAAGCCCAACATATATAAGCACTTAAGTGAACCCATTTTCAGCACAACACTTACTCAAACACAACACTTGCATGCTGAAAAGAGGGAAGAAGAAAAACCCCATGGTTACTATTCATCACCGTCTTCACAAGCTCATATCTTGAGTTATAGAATTCCGATCGCCGCACCATTTGCAGCTACGCGTTCCTTGTGAAGAGCTCTACAAAATCCATCCAAGAAATTAGTGAGGTAACCACGAAATATTCTCAGTTCTTCCCTTCAAAATTTCGAGTTTAGGGCTTTTGATTAAGTGAGATTTTGTGATTTTTGGGTGTTTAGGTTCACTCTAACTCTTGCTTAGCCTTGGATTTTGGCTACCAAAACTGTTGAACAAGTTTAGAGGCATTGAACTTTTGTGAAATTTTATTTATGATGAGCCTAGGTTGATTAGTGATGATTTGTGTGTATATAGCTTGATTATTATGAGTTTGAAAGCTATTGGATCTTGTTGGTGCTTGTTGGAGTGGTATTGGAGGCTTGCTTGTGGTTGGAAGCCTAGCTTGTGCTCAGTTTGGGTTAAGGGCATATTGGGAATCGGCCAAGGTATGGTTTTGGTTTCCTCTATGTAGCATATAATATTCATGGACACTTAGACTAGTGACCTATACGATAGGGTTGAATTGATATGGTTGTTGATGTTGTGAATGTTGTTAAATAATGATGTTGGAATGTGATGTATGATGAACTTGTATGAATGTGCATTTTTTATCATTAATATGGAGCATGAATGAGTTGATCATAAAGATTGATGCTGATGAAATGAGGATTGGTGAATGTGTTGGTGGGAAATTGTTTGATATATTGTATATGTGATAATTGAGGTTGAGAATGATGAAGTGTGATGGAAAAATTAAAATGAATGGTGAATTGTGACCCAAGAAGGTAGATTAAGCTGTAAATGAAAGTTTGGTATTGATTTAGTTGGATGTATTGATGACATGTCATCATGTCATGTTTTTCTATGCTTTTTCATATAAGAAATTGATGATTAGTGCTTAAAAATTGAATGCTTTTGTGCTTAAATGGTATATTTCTTTGATCTTTTGATTTTATAAACTTTATAGGAAATAATAGAAGAAGAAGCAATAAAAAGTACTAAAAGAAGAATCATACTCCTAAGGTGGCAAAAGAGTTGGAAATAGACTCAAGGAGGAGCAAAGAGGATTTGCAACCCTGACCTCTTTACGCTCCAACAAGAATAACTCGAGCTACAAAACTCCAATTGAGGTGATTCAAGTGGCATTGGAAAGTAGGAATCTAGAGCTTTCCAAGAATATATGGCACTGTATGGTGGACACTAAATCTGAGGGAGAAAACTTACCTCGAAAGTGCAAAGATGAACATAGTATCAACCTGCAGTAAGGCTAGCTGACCTCTCTATCTTCCAAGAAGAATAACTTGAGCTGTAGAGCTTTGAATGATGCGCTCTCAAATGCATTGGAAAGTAGACATCCAGAGCTTTCCAATGATATATAATAGTATGGGGTGAACATTAATTTTGGGCCTCAGAAGCTGGCGCTAACTTTGGCCTCCAATCAGCGCTCATTTGCCAAGTGAGCGCCACGCTCACTAATTGAGCGTTTTCGGCCTCCAAAACAGCATGACCATGCCTTCTTCAAAGGAGCATAACTTGAGCTACAAATGTCCAATTGATGCACTTTCAGTTGTGTTGGAAAGCAGACATTCAGAGCTTTCCAACGATATATAAAAATCTATATTTGGCATAAAATTGAAGCACAAGTGATAGGCATCTTTAAGACCCAAAAACCATGCTCAATAGCCAAACAAGGCTAGAAAGTGAGCGCCACGCTCATTTTTTTAAATTTTTCGTGGGTTTTGAGATGGGAGGCAAGGCTTGTGCCATCCATACCAAGGGTAGCTCTCAAATTCTTAACGTAGCATTCAATAAAGGAGCGCCAAGGAAGGGGATTGCGCACCAAAGCACCCAAGAGCCAGCGCTCAAAGAGTAAACTAGCGTTCACTAAGGGAACGCTAGAGAAGCAAATTTGCACGCCTAGGCTAGTAAGCGCAGCGCTCAAATTGTGAACTGAGCGCCCCACTGGGAGCTGCACTAAACACCCCTGTCCCACTCTAATTCAAGGCCAAACCAACAAAAGCCCATTGGACATGACTCAAAGGCACAAGAAACAATTAGAATAGGAATTTCATTTGAATTATAATCTGTTTCAATTTCAATTTCATTTTCATTTTGTAAAACATATATAAAGGCATCAACTTCATTTCATTAGGGAGATCTGTTAGGCTGCAATAGTAGTAGGCAACATTAGGAGTAGGAGTAGGATAGAATAGAAAGCTCTCTTGATACACTTTAATTCTTCTACACTTTTACATTTCAGTATTATTGAATTCAGTTTATGAAATTTCAATCCTCTGCTATAATTTTCAAGCTCTAGTGTTTTCTTATACATATTGTTAGCTATTGATTATGTTTCTAAATGGGTGGAAGCAATTCCTGCCCGTACTAATGATGCTAATGTTGTTGTCTCTTTTGTTCGAAATAATATTATCTGTCGCTTTGGATCACCACGAGCAATCGTGAGTGATCAAGGCACTCATTTTTGCAACAGGAGATTGACAGGTCTACTGAAGAAACATGGCATTGTTCACAAGGTAGTCATGGCTTACCATCCCCAGACCAATGGGCAAGTCGAGGTGTCTAACAGGGAGATAAAGCGCATATTGGAGAAGATTGTCAAGCCTCACAGACGAGACTGGAGTACCAGGCTTGTAGATACGCTTTGGGCTTATCGGACAGCATACAAGACACCCATCGTAATGAGTCCATTCCGCCTAGTCTTTGGCAAGGCTTGCCACCTCCGAGTGGAGGTGGAGCACAAAGCTTTCTGGGCGGTAATGGAATGCAACATGGGATTTGAGAAGGCCAGTGCTGAAAGGAAGCTACAACTAGTAGAACTAGAGAACCTTCGACTCGAAGCATATGAGAACTCCAGCCTATACAAAGAGAGGGTGAAGGCTGTGCACGACAACAACATCAAGAGGAGAGAGTTCAGACCTGAAAAGTTGGTTCTTTTTTACAACTCCAGGTTGAGGCTCATGCCAGGCAAGCTAAGATCAAGATGGGAAGGCCCCTACCAGGTGGAAAAGGCTGAGCCATATAGCGTTTTTCACCTGAGTCATTCTTCAAGTCCCAAATTCATCAAAGTTAATGGCCACCGCTTGAAGCTGTATCATAGTGAGAAGATGAAGAACAACAAGGAGCTGAAGATCTTCCTCTTGGAGGATCCACCAACAGAAGAAGATTGAGCTTGTGGACCGTCCAACTTAAGGACGTAAAAGAAAAGTGCTAGGTGGGAGGCAACCCACCATGGTATGATCGCTCTTTTCTTTTTATTCTTAGTTTTATTTTATTTTATTTTTATCAGTGTTAATTCATAAATTCTGCATAATCACCTGCATTCTGCATAAAAAAAAAAGAGGCATTCGACGCGCAAGCGTCTATGACGCGTACGCGTCATGCGTGAATGCGACAACTATTGGGTTTGAACAGAGAGTTGTGCCGGAGTTGCGAAGGAAGCGTGCTTTGCGCGCAAGCAAGCCCACGCGTACGCGTCACTTGCAGTTTTGGCAACCCACGCGTACGCGTCTAGGACGCTCAAGCGTGGATCAGGAAATCGGCGTCAATCCATGTTCGAACAGAGAGTTGTGATGGTTTCGCACTGGCACTGTGCTAGAGGCACAAAAACACTCATGTGTACGCATCCCTGACGCGTGCGCGTCATCTTCACTTTTTAGCCATCCACGCGTGCGCGTGCCTGACGCGCACGCGTCATATGCAAATTTTGGGTTCTATGCTATGCGAACAGAGAGTTGTGTGTGCACGCGGCTGGTTTCGCGCGAATGGTACACCCAACGGCACGCGTACACATGCCAGACGCTTACGCGTCGCCTTCACATTTGCGCCACCCACGCGTACGCGTACGCGTGCGCGTCGCCTGCGCTGCCTCACTTAAACCAGTACGCCGCCCATATTTCAGTTTTCCCCCTCCCAAATCCTAATTCTCTTTCAATCCTAATTCTTCCTTCTTTCCCTCTTCTTACTTTTTACTTCCTACTTCTTCCTTCTTCCCTTTTTTTTTCATCTTCTCCCTCAGGTTTCTTTTCTTCCTCTCCTCTACTCTTTCATTCTTCTTTCTTTTATTGCATTTAATTATTTTTCTTTTTTCTCAATTTTATATTAGCTTATTTATTTATGGTTTCTTCTTCATTCTTTTATCATGCATTTTTATGTTGGTGTTGGAGCTTTATTTGGGTATTATTTTATTATAATTGAGCTTGTGGATATTATGAGGAGTGATTTGACAATTGACATTTTATTATGGATCTCATATACACTTGGATTAATTATTCTAATTCCTAATTTCACTTGCACACCAAGTGTTTGTGGAAAAGCTCTTATGGCATTTTGAATTCTATTTTATTTTACTCTCACAGTTTAATGCCTCTCTTTTTCACAACACTTGCAATCCACATGTATTGAGATTATCATTCACAATTGTCATCATACAAGTACTCTTTAATTTAGTACATTTAATAATTAATACTTGAGTTATGCTTCTCATGCCTATTACTTGCATGTTTTTAACCCTTTTGCATCTAATTGTTTTGAATTGCCTTCATGATTTTACATAATGTCTTCCATGCATGTTGTAGCTACCATGTATAGGACATCCCTTTTCCTTTGGCATTCATTCTTACTTGGACCTCCTTCCTTCCAATTGTTAGTTATCTATACTTGAAATTAATTCTCTTTCTTCCTTCTTTAGGATGGCCACTAAAAGAGGAAAGAAAAAGGCTTCTGAAAAGCCACCGGCAAGGAGAGGAACCAAGAGAGCACCGGCTAAGGCACCACCTTCTACAAGCATCAAGCCGCCAACAAAGTGAGTAAAGAGGATCATCAAAGTTGATGAAGCAGAGAAAGCCTTTCCCCCACGGACCCACACGGTTCACTAACCGTTATTGCGAGCAGATGTTCCCCATCCTAGCCGAGAGGAACTACAATAATGAGCATTTTGTCATTGTCCCAACCCATTTTGTTGATTTTGTGGAGCCCCGTATTGAGAGGAGACAGTGGGAATTTTTAAGGAGGCAGTCGCGGGAGGCCAACCTATCATGGATAGTTGAATTCTACTCCAACTTCTACTCGCCTACCTTGCAGACTGTCTATGTTCGTCAGCAGCAAGTCCCTGTCTCCGAGGGTGCCATACAGAGAGCACTGGATATTCCACCTAGTCCAGGGAGATTGGATGCATATCAAGAGGCCCAACTTAAGTACCAGATCTATCAGTTTGACTGGAATAGCGTCCTTGGAGTTATAGCCCAACCTGGCAGCACCCGGATCTATCGGCAACACCGGTCAAAACCCAAGAGCATCTCAGCCCAATCACTTGCCTTGGAGGCTCGCGTGTGGGCACATATTATGTCCCACTATATTTTTCTGAGCACTCACGAGTCCATCTTCACAACGGACATGGCTGTTCTCATCTGGTGCATCCTGACAGAGCAACCTCTCAACCTGCCCTGACTCATCTGGCAGGCAATGGAGCACGTGCAGATTGCGGCTAACCTGTCTTTCCCTGCATTGGTTTTAGATTTAGTCTCTGTAGTGGGTGTTTCCTATTGGGCTGGGGACACGAAGGTCATGATCCCTAGGGCCGATTAGTATGTCCCGAATGGAAAGTACATCAGACCCCCAGTTCCCTCTGTGAGCCGGCCTCCAGACCCATCTTTGGACACTCTTCCTTCTTCTACTCCACCATCATCCACACCACAAGCACCATTCTCCCATCAGATGTTCCTTCAGATCCTTCAGAGGTTCGACCGGCAAGACCGGCGGATGGAGCGAATGGAGCGCCGCAAAGCGCCGATACAACTATCTGAAGGAGCTCATTGTTAGTACTCACCGACCTCCAGAACAGAAGGACACCCCGGACTCCCCTTCACCTAGTAGCACCGGGAGCCATGATGAGCCAGACAGTGGAGGCGATGCTTCCAGCCCTACCTTGCTTCTTACTGATGGCACGGAGGACCGTGGCAGGCCTTAAGTGTGGAGAGGTCAGTCCTTGACTTCCGGAGGTAATTTCTCTCTTTTAACACCAATATTTGATTTTTTCTTTTGTTAGATAGGATAGATAATTTTTCAGTGGTGAGCACTGGCATAGAAACAACCTTAGACTTATCCATGTCCACCCTTTGTAACAAATCATTAATTAATATATTTTGATTGAGAGATATGTAAAATATCTTTTTGTGGGATATGTAATTTCTAATCCTAAGAAATAATGTTGTGAACCTAGATCTTTAAGTGAAAAAACAGATTTCATTTAAAAAACAATGTCATTAATAGCATTATGATCTAAGTCGGTGATAACAATGTCGTCCACATAAACTAGAATATAAATGCAATATGTAGATGTGAATTTAATAAATAAGGAAGTGTCCGATTTGGTACTCGAAAAACCAAACCGAAAAAAATGGAACTAAGAGTGTAAAACCAAGATCTTGGCGCTTATTGTAGGCCATAGATTACCTTATTTAATCTGCAAACAAAAGAGGAGTTAGAATCATAAAATCTTAGAGGTTGAAGCATAAAACTTGTTCATTTAGTTCACCATTTAAAAAAGTATTGTTAAAATCAAATTGCCTAAGAGGCCACTTTTTTGAAAGAGCTGTTGTGATAACCATTCAATAGTTGAGGGCTTAATAACTAGAGTAAAAATTTGATCATAATCAATACCCTCTTTTTGGTGAAATCCCTTAGCCACCAATTTAGCTTTATATTTGATAATTGAGTTGTCGGGTGCTCGCTTAATAGCAAACACCCATTTACACCCAATAATAGGTGTTTGGGAAGGTGTTGTGACAAGAGTCCGTGTGTTGTTGCGCATGAGGGTCTCATGTTCTTCCTGCATGGCAGAGGCCTAATGAGGACAAGTGAGGGTTTGTTTCACATTTCTTGAAAGTTTTTGAGTGAGATCAAGAGTGATAGAGTGACATTGTTTTGGTTTTGAGGTTCCATCTTTGGACCGTGTGACGATCGAATGGGTGTTGAGAGAGTTAGTTGAAGTTGGTGGTAAATTTTGTGAGATAGAAAGGATAATTCTATTTTTTATTATTATATTTTTTGTCTCAAATTTTTTGAAAAAAAATGAGAATAAATTAGATTTTTATAATTTGTTCTAATTTATCACTAAATAGAATACAAGAATACAAAATTTTGTGTTTCTATCCTTTATCTCAATATCTTATCTTATCCTGTTCTCAGAAACAAACACACTCTAAGTAATTTCCAATGTTTTATATGGTCCATTCAAATAGGCCCAGTTCCCATAATACAGAATCTTTTGATCATTATAAACCTAAATTTACAGATCAAGCCCAACCCAAATTGATGTGTAATTTCTATAATATTTATCACTTGAGTCCAGAGTTCAGCCCAATACCAAAATCCCAGACCAAAAAGAAAAGTTTTGTCGGCAAACTCATAAATTATTCATAAAGCTATTTGATAAAAGAAGAACTAAATATCCTGACAAAAAAAAAGAACAAAATATAGATTTTTAAAATTTAAATTCTAAATCCTAATCATAAATAAAATAATATACCAGAGTTGTGAATTTAATATTTGATATTTTTTTAGAGATATTTTTTTAGTTTCACACACAGTATATCCAGACCACACAAGAACACTGAATAAAAGCAAACATTATTTAGGTGTTACCACAATCAGATATTGTACATGTTTAAATTTTGAATTGATTGATTACTTAAGATAACATATTTGGTATTTATTTTGAGTCTGAAATAAATAGGACAAACAATTAAGGCAGCTCAACGGTACGAGTTCCTGTCAATAGGGAATTTTAAAATATGAAAGCAACTGATTTTATGAAGTCATTGTTTGATTCAAATTGAAGCCCACACGCTAGGCGTCAATAGAACAAAGTTACACAATTTGCTTTCTTTATCCATTATTTAGGTTTCCAAAAAAGTGGAAAGCAAGATAGTTTATCGGACCGTTGAAATATAGTTTATTTCTTTTAAATTTTAACATTCACATTTATTTTATGAAATATCTAAACCTATTGAAATGAAAGATCTAGGGTAAGTAATTTCAAGTCACAGCACGGAAGAATTCAGTAACTACAGTATATTAAACTCATTAGTACTAAAGTAATTAAACTAAGTGGCAAGTGTAAGTATATATATATATATATATATATATATATATATATTTAGTGAAAAAGGTGTTTTATATGAGAAATGAGAGCGTTTAATTATAATTATTAAATTTAAATAAATGGTTAGAATTAGACTATAAAATTTAGAGAAAGAATGTGTATAATTAATGTGTTTAAAATTAGAGAAAAGAGATTATTAGTATTCTTAAAATTAGAGAGAAAAATTAATTTTAAAATATATTTATAATTTATATATTTTTAATTATATTATTTAAAACATAATTCAATATATAAAGAGTTACTTTAGTTATGAAATAAATATTGTAATAGGTAATTTATTTTATTATTCTTTAACTAAGAATGAAGAATTACTTTAGTTATAAAATTATATCCATTTTTTTTAAATTGACAAATATAAATTTTTTTAAATAATTTTATTAAAAGAATAGGTCCTAAAATTACATCCCACTAATTTAAGGGTTACTTGAAACAGTGATTTGAGCTTGAATTGAGGTCTAGATCCTTTGGTATGGCAGCGTCCGACTTCTTTGGTGTCGAGGTGCTGCCTGTCCGAGTTTCTCGTGAGAAGGTGAGGGTGGTACCTGCAAAAGATTCTGATGCTTAAGTTAACAGGAGCTTTGAGTAGGTTTTTTAGTAGAGTAGAATGTGTCTTATACATGAGAGGTGTTAGTATATTTAGTATATTTATAGTAGAGTAGATAACCAAATTTATTGGAGTAGTTCCATCTTTTCGGATGGATAACTGTTCCCTTTATCTTGGGAGTTTGTTGGGATCTATTTTTTAAAAAAGATAGAGATGGTAAAATTTTGTCTCCTTAAATCCGTGTCCGACGACATATTGTGAGGGCCACCTTTTTGGTGGATCTTTTTGTTTTATTGGGCCTGACTTTTGTTTATTGGGTCAGGGTATGAACACCAACTATGAAGTAGATCTATCTATAATTCTATCGCACGGTACATATTGTATAGAGGTGACAATGCTAATTTGTGAGGATATATCTATATTTATTCATTGATGGTCGTTTTCACAATGTATTTACAATAATCTGTTGTTTACAAATACTATGTGTACAAAATTTAATATTATAGTTATTCACATGAAAATATGTAATGGAAAATTGCATGTAATTATGTTTATAGTTGATTTTTTTTAATATATTAAATTATTTAATAATTATTAAGTATTAATTTTATATAAAAATAATTTATATATTAAAAATAGTCATTATATATTTATATATAATATATATTATTTAATTTATTTTTAATGTATAATTTAATATATGAGTTATGAAATAAAATACATTAGTCTATAAATAAATAATATATAAGTAAATATTATAAATAAATACAATTTTACTGCATGATTAAATTTTATGGCATGATAAAATTAAGAGTAATAATATAATGAGAAGTTATAAGTTTAAATTAATTTTTAACTTCATAAAAATTTATGATAAACATTAATTAATAATGAGAATCATATAAAATAACATAAATTACAAGTTCATAAATGACATAAATACTAATTTAATGATTCGTGATATATTTCCTTCGAAATTGTCATTAAGAATGATCACAAATTATAAATTTGTAACAAGTCATACAAAAGACATCTCATAACTACAACACTTAAAGCATAAAAAATGCTAACACACAAACTAAAGTAACAACTCATTTATAATCTACCAAATTAACAATTATCTCCAAACACATAATTATAGTAACAAAACTTCATATCTTTGATTGCTACAAAACAGAAAAAATAATAATAATAATAATAATAATAATAAAATTAGAAAGTGAAATACCAGAAGAAATTATATTAAATTAAAACTAAATGACATAATTGATTATCAAAATTTAAAAAGAAGTCTTTGTGGAGCAATTGCAGCTATCATGGTTTGCATATTATTTGCAGGTCTTGCAAAGTCTTATTTTTTTGGTGTTGTTCAATTGCCTTCTTTTTTCTACTTTTAAGTTGTTTTTCACTTTCTTTGGTGTTTGAAGAATCGAGCAGAAGAATTTCAACTTCTTGAAAAATATTAGAGCCAATAAAAAAACTCTAGTTCACTTTTCTTAGTCGATATGACTTCATTTTTCTCCTCGGCCAATTGCATCTCAATAGAAGAAGCTTCATTTATAACCAGGAGCAATTTCTCTTTAGATCTTCTAGCCATATGCATATACTTAAATAATTGAGCTCATGCAATTGAAATTAATTTGTTCTCATTTTTTTTTTTTTAGAACATACCTCCAATACATTGCCATCTTGATCAAAAATAGGTTTAGCAGTGGTTGATTTAGTGTTTCTATCTATTCTATTATATAAAAATAAAATTTATACACTTAATGATGGATCATGGAACTAACATGACATACTTTTTAGAGTATTTTTCGATTTATTTCTTTTAACTCATTAAATATAATTTATTACAATAAATTAATTATATCAACTAATTAATTTGATTAAATATTAAAATATCACACAATTTATTATAATTTATGTCAATTAATTAATTATAATTTATTATATCAAATATTTTAATTATTAATTTATAAGATACATGATAACATAGATAATTTATTATTTATTCTAATTGAATATAATAAATACAGATTAATTTGGTTAAGAAATTCATTGTTACTAGGCTTTTTTATTTTTTTAATTTATTAAATTCAATTAATTATAAATCACAGGCCAAAATCGGTGAAATCAAAGGGGATTACTTGAATGCTACTGTAGGTACATGCAAAAAAAATGATAAAAAGAGCTCTAGTTGCTAGAATTTTAGAAAATTGGACACTTCTATCATAATGCACGATTACTTAACAGGAGAATTTTGATCCGTTAGTCTACTAATTTTTTTTTTTAGAGAAAGAATAAGAAAATGATTTTTTGTTCTCTGATTTTTTTATTTTTATTACAATGAAAAAATACTACCAAAGAGTTTTAAAGAAGGGAGTTATCCTTACGTAAATTTTTTTATAGCCTAGATCAACTTAAGTTTAATGGACTTTCTATCAAACTACTAAAAAAAAGTGAAAGTATCAAAAAATAAAATTTTATTACTTATTCTAATTGAATATAATAAATACAAATTAATTTAGTTAAGAAATTTATTGTCTCTTATGCTTCTCTTTTTATTTTTTAATTCATTAAATTCAATTAATTATAATAAATTAATTATATCAAGTAATTAATTCAATCAACTATTTCTTAATTTATTTTGTTTGAATTCAATAAATCAAATCAAATCAATTATACTAATTATTTGTATCAACTAATTAATTCTTAAAAATATTTATTTAATTTATTTTATTTATTTAAATACATAAATTACAACTAATTAATTATTTAATTTTATTAGGATAAATGTCAAATTCAATTCCTCATATAAAAATACAAAATTTTATTTTTTAATTTTTATTTTATCACTATAAAGTTCATATATACTAGAAGAAAATATTTTTTTTTTACCAATTACTCTTTCATTGAGTAATTTTTACAGCAATTATTTTCTTTTTATGAGATGTCGTCTCAAGAAAGCAACTATTGTGAACACAAGGCACCTCACCCTCCAACTCTCATTAATGAGTGTTTATCATTTGAAACTATATATGATATGTTAGCTATAAAGCATTCATGGACTATGGTATTATCATGTATGCATAAATAAAAAAAGTTCTGTGTTTGAATTTACTTAAGTTATTTATTTATTTGTGTAGTGTATTGTAGTGTGGACTTACTTTCAATTTGCGTTTTGCAATGATATTATGGTCTAATTTAAATTTTTACTTTAGAGTCAGAGGCGGAGCCACGTACAAGTCAAGGGGGACAATGGCCTCCCCCAACTATCAAGTTTTCTTTACAAGTTATACATAAATTTTAGTTTAGTCCCCCTTAAAATTTTTATTTTATTCTTTATTAATTATAAAGTTTTTTTTGGCCCCTTCCTAAAAATTAATCTATCTCCGCCCTTGTTTAGAGCTGTATTGTAACACCCTACCACATTTAATCTTATGCTTAAATCATAAAATTGAGGTGGTGAGGTATTACAACCTCTAAAAGTAAAATTATATAAAAATATAGTTGAAAATGAGGTTATCTAGGAGCCTTGAAGAAAAGTTATTGAACAAAATACAAGCAGAACAACGCAACACTCACGATTGGATAGAATATACAAGATCATAGTTCCAAGTATGCAATTAACAAGTTCTAAGCTCGGCCTGCGAAGTAAAAATCAACCAGAATATACATATACATATATATACACCCCAAAGTAACCCAAAACAGAAAATCGACAACCTGTTTCTCTGAGACAACCTCTAAGAGGGACAAACATAAAATATAAGGTGGAGAATCTATACACATATATAAATATAAACAAAATACAACCATAAATCCCAAGAGTTCTTCGCTTCCTCAGAGTCTCTCCAAAATACACAGTGTGGTGCTTCTCAACCAGCATCTGAAAAGCTACAACACATATGGAATGAGAACCGGAGGTTCTCAGCATGGTAGTGGTACCCACATACATAATATATAAGGTCCCGAAAAAATCAGAGGCAATCCTAAAACTCCGACACTCAGTTTTTAAAACTTAAAGATTTAAAACAGTAGCCATAAGTGGGGTAGCTCTTTAATGTTCTTAATCTTAACTAAACTCTAAGTTGAACCCACAACTATTCACCTTCCTCCACCATCCTCCAAAACACCGGTAGAACCACACAAACAAATAAAGCAGACAATGACAAACACAAATAGGATACAGTTACAGCAGGTAGTGAACATAACAGGTAAGCATGATAATCACATAGGCAATCCCAATTAAATACACAATCAAACAAAATACGCATATGCATATGATGTATGCCTGCCCTATGACTGATGATATCATCTATCGGTTATATAGCCAACCCGACACGTCCTAGTAGCTAACCATGGATAAAAACACCCATCGCCGAGTAAGTGGGTTTGAGCTACAACCCCCTTGTTACTACCCGCTTAACCCAGAGCAAGTGGAAGAACCACTATTACCGCTACTACCCAGGCGGATGTTTAAAAGCTCAACCTGGAGCAAGTGGAATAATCTACTATTGCTGCTACTACCCAGGCGTCACAATCACTGACCTGGAGCAAGCGGGACGAACCACAATCCTTGCTACTGCCCAGGTATCACCAACATACATCCATTCATTCTTAATCAATTATCATCGTTATCACATCTCAAACATTGACCCAGAACAAGCGAGACGAACTACAATCCTTACTACTGCCCAGGTATCACAAACATATATTCATTCAATCTCAATTCATATTATCAATTATAACTCATCAATATTTCGTCATTCTCATTCAGGTCATATTCATTATTCCCAACAATTTATCACAAGACTCAACATTTTCCGCACTTCTTAACTTACATCACCCCTTCACAATCTTTCTTCACTTACAAGTTATTATCCTCTCAAGGTTCAACTCTCTCACTGTAATTAAAACTAAGTTTTAGGATCTTAGAAAGTAAAAATAAAGGCTTAAAATCTTAAAATTACGTTTAAATCATAAAAACTCACTGTTGCTGAAAACAGGGTCCCGCGTAAGCATGCCATGGTGTGCGTACTCGGGAGTGTAAATTTTCTCACTCGCGTACGCGACTCCTCACGTACGTGAGTCCCCTTGGCTTGAATTGATTGCTCGCGTTGCGTGCATGTGCCGGCATACGCGAGGTTCTGCAGGTTAGGTAAAAATTTATTGAGTGCTACAGAATCCACTTTACACACCAAACTTCCGACGGGTCTAACTTTTTTGTTAAAAATCGGTTTTAGCCCGTTCTTCGAACGACATAAATTTCATGGACCCAGTTTTCATATGAAATAAGTTTGGAAAATATTGGGAGTCTGGAAGCCGAGTTATGCCTTATCGAAGTTGGGTCAAAATTTAGTTTTTTATCAAAAACATCAACCTCTATTTTTACCAAGTTTTCCAACTCAAAACCAACATTCCAAGTTTTTAATCAACCCAAAACAAGATAAAATCAATCTTAACCCTTCTCATACATTTCACAACCCACCAATATACTTACTCATCAACTTCAACCCTAAGAACTCATAATCAAACATAATTCCGTACTTAAACATTAAAATAGCATTATTATTCATTTAATACATCATCTCATCAACCTTCCGCCGCACTAATATCATTAGCCAACACAACATATTTCATAATCAATCTTATAATTAATCCTCAATATTCACATTCTCAATCCCAACAATTCAAAATCACATAATACATTTTAATTCACTCATCAGTCATCTTTCATAACTCTTCTATATTTACAGACATATATCAATTCTCAAATTCATTACACACACACACACACATATTAGTTCCCTAATCACCTCAACAACCAAACATTCAATCCAAACTTATTCTATGGTCATTTAGTCTAAGTTTTCATGATACTTTACATATTATATACGAGAAACCAAAACCATACCTTGGCCGATTCTTCGTTAAACCTGGAACACGTCAAGTGTTCACGCACCACAAGCTTCACCACTCCAGCCTCTCACCAACGAACCCAACCTCCAAAGTTAACCTTCTAACTTCCAATTTCTCAAATTGACTCCATTCAACAACCAATTTCAATTTAACATTATAATTGTCACTATAATCAACATATAGTTCACTATTTCAATAGTACACAAGAGTTTTGAGGGTGCTTACGTGACCCACAACTCAAACAAGCTAAACCCGGCAATACCCGCAAGTTAATTCGAACCTAAACACCGAAATTACACAAAATTCAACATACTTGTTCATTGAATTTCGAAATTAGGGAGAGAATGGATGAGAGAGAAACCAAGATTTTCTTATCAAATTATTGGGTGGGTTTTGAAGAGAATTCCGTGACGGCCACTAACGGCTCGTCAATCGGAGCTCCGGATCAAAAGTTATATGAGATTGAAATTTAGCCAAAGGTTTTGTGATTTTCTTTGTTCCTCCCCCCTTTCTGAAATTTCCCGCGTGTTTCCCTCAAGGTTTGAGGAATGAAGAGCTAAGCTCTTCATTAATATGAGGTTTGAGTTGGGCCTTGGGCCCATTATGGGCCCAATTCGTTTGGTTTAGTTTGATTGGTTTAATTTTGAGTCAAATTCTTTAAAATTAGTGTCAAAATTTTTATTTTAATTAGTTCTATCTCATTAAACTATAAAATTCAATTTTTCTAATTTTTATTAATAATTAATTTATTAGCTAATTATCTACTAATTTTATGGATTTTACATGTATTATGACTTGATTTCATTATTTTTTTTCTTGGATATCAAGTAGACATATTTTTATTTATTATTATTGAAACGAATGTGATATAAAATTTACAAAAAAAAAAACTCTCACACTTAATTTATTTTAGTGTAGTGTATCTCTTCTATTTCTTTTATTTTCTTCTTATATATATATTTTTTAAATATCACACAATTTATTATAATTTATATCAATTAGTTTAATTCATTAATTTATAATATGCATAATAAAATATATAATTTATTACTTATAACGTTAATTCTTTTAACAATCTAAATATGGATAATTATATTTTTACTTTTGGTTATGATCAAAATATTATTAATAATGAATAATAACCACTCATACTTTTAATCAAAGTGTTTGGATGATTGTTTTTATTTATTAATATTAATTGTTGATTATTTTTTGTAAATAAAGTATATTATAATTTTATGTTAGTTCATAATTGATTAACGATTAATGTTCATGAAGCTATGTTACTCTAAATTGTATATTAACAAATATTTTATTTAAATGTAATTGTTTAAACATAAAAATTTATTATTTTTAATAATATCATATTTGTACTTCTTTTTTAATTCTAAATGAATATTTTATCGATCGAATACTAATTAAAATCATCCTCCAATTTGCTTTTACTAATCTATTATCTAACTATTATATAAAACTAAAATCGTATTAATGTATTTAATATTAAAGTTGCTTTGACTTTTTATTTAGAGTATTTTTCGATTTTTTTTTTAAATCTAATCCACCAAAACTATTCAATTATGAATAGTCACTTCTATCTTATTTTATATTATTAACTACTTAAAATTACTAAAATTCAATAATATAATTCTATTTTATATTTTTATATTTAGTCCAATCCATCTAAACTATACAATAATTACTTTAATTTTTATATTTTATAATGTAATACTAGATACGTTAATAGTAAAATAATGTAATATAGTAAATTATCATGTTTTAATATAAATATAAAATTAATACGTACAAAAATTACACAATTAATTATACACATTCTCTTTTTAAATTATATATAGTCTAATTTTAGTCATTTATTTAGGTCTAATAGTTATAATTAAACTCTTTTATTTTTCATATAAAAATATTTTTTTCACTAGATAACACTTCTATATATAAAATTTTGCTATCGTATGTCCTAAAAGCATAAATTAAGCATGCCATAAAAAAATATTTTAATATTATTTATTATAAAAATATATTTTTTTTTACGTTTTCAATACATAGAAACAATAAATAATATTAAAATAATTTTTTTAAGTTTAATTACTCTGTTGGTTCTTATAGTTTCACAAAATTTTCAATTAGCTTCCTATACTTTTTTTCCTTTTAATTTGATCCCTGTACGAAATTTTTTTTTTCAATTAGGTCCCTATTGACAGTAATTGGTTTAATTGTATAGGGACTCAAGTAAAATAAAAAAAATTGGTATAGAGACACAAATAAAAGAAAAAAAAATATAGGGACC
Source organism: Arachis hypogaea (assembly GCF_003086295.3). Lineage (NCBI taxonomy): Eukaryota > Viridiplantae > Streptophyta > Magnoliopsida > Fabales > Fabaceae > Arachis > Arachis hypogaea. The sequence goes on from NC_092051.1 coordinate 12,368,858, forward strand.
CAATTAAAAAAAAATTGGTGCAAGGACTCAATTAAAAGAAAAAAAAGTATAGGGACCTAATTAAAAATTTTGCGAAACTATAGAGACGAACAAAATAATTAAACCTTTCTTTTATAATATGCTTAACTATAGGGACCTAATTAAAAATTCTTATAGGGACCTAATTAAAAAACTAAGAGACGAACAGAGTAATTAAACCTAATTAAAATTCTTATATATATATATAAATATGGATAAATGACTAAAATAAATCATTTGGGCCTCAAATTTACCGAAATACAACTTTTGCATATTGCATATGCAATTTTTTACTAAACTATATAAACCGCGAGAGAGGTCCCACGGATTCCAAATGAACATAAACCGCTACACCCCTCCAGCGGTTTATGTTGATGTGCAAAATGGCTAGAAACCGCGGCAGGAGTCTCGCGGTTTCTATGTATATGGGAAATGTGCATAAACCGCGACAGGGTCCAACGGTTTATGCTTTAGTATAAATACGCGAGAGGGGAGTCGCAGATTATTTGTAATACCCTAATTATCCTAAACCTTACCTCTAGCCGTAAAGCAAAGGTTAATCAAAGGTTACGATAATTCTAAGCCTTATACATAAATATATATAGAAAGGAATAATAGTTCTAGAAGCCCAATGAAGAATTAAGCTCAAAAAAGAGTTTCAAAAGCGCAAAACATTCACACAAGGCTAAAAAGCATAAGATACAAGGTAAAGATAAAAGAGAACGAAGCATATATAGATATTATAGTATAATAGTCATAAAGAACTAGCCGCAGCCCGCGGAATTTAAGCCGACTAGTGTATACAGACATACAGATTTTTTAAAGTAAAATAGCTTATACAATATCTCTCTCATAGTAAGCCTCTAAGGCAAATATAAATATAAAAGTGAGAGAACTAATCAAAATAACCAAAGTGACAACAAAATGGAATAAGGTTTTCTGCTCTGTCACCATTGAGTAACTCACCGAGGTGGGTTGCGACCTGCATCTGAAAAATAACAGCAAAGTATGGAATGAGAACCGGAGATTCTCAGTATGGTAACAGTGCCCAGTAATGTAAGATATAAGACTCCTGGACGCCAGAGGCAATCCTAGAGTTTCATATCCATCATAAGATTCAAGCTTAAAACATAAGTACATTTAAAACCATTACTTAAAACCATAAAGAAAAATAAGAGGATCTAACTTAGGGATGTTCTATTCTAACATTTACACCGCTGTCCCACAGCCTTCGCCAGCTAACCTCCATACGATCCCATCGCCACTGCCTTCCGAACCTCCTCAATCACAACAGAAAACACAAGTAATAGCAATGTAAGTAAAGCACAAGTATAGCATGTATATCAAGAAAGTCAAGAAGTAATTAATCATGTTATTCAATTAGGCAAGCAATTTCAAGTCGGAAAAGCAAACAAACAGATAGAAGATGCACATGATTAATGCCTGTCTTATTTGGCTGTGATATCACATTGTCGATTCAACTGCCAACCCGACACATCTCCATGGAGACGTCGCCCTTCGGTCTCAGAATGGGAACCCTCGAGATATCGTGGCCAGAACACGGTCCAGGATACAATGCTTACACACTCTAGTGATTCCGAAGGGATACGAGTGAGATACTCTTGCCACGGACCTCACATCTCAACGTAAGCGGGATAAACCTACCGTCCTTGCCAGGCGCATAGCGTCTCAATAATCTCATTAAAAATTAATATATCAGTGGTTTCAGAAATCGCTTTTCAGTACATCAGTAATCCATCATTCCACTACGAGTTTCAGACTCGTCTCAACCACCATCAATTCATAATTTTCACAACTCATTATGTCAATCATTATTACAGCACTCCGTCATCTGTCTCAACTAATCCATCTTCAGTATACCAGAAACCTAAGTCTCTGTCTTCTAAAATTCATACAGAAATTCATCTATTTAAGTTTTTAACTCATCCTTAGTAGTATTAGGACCTAAGCACTAGATAGTATTCTTAAACAGCCTTTAAAGAATGTTTGGGAAACTAGAGAACCTTTGAAAACAAGAAAAAACAGTTTTTCAGAAAAATAGGGGTCTCGCGTACGCATGCTGTTGAAAAAGGGGTGGTCGCGTACACAACCCTCTGCTCGTGTACGCGAGTGTCCTAACCCGAATAGGTTGCTCGCGACGCGTGTTAAAATTCACATACGCAAAGGTTGCATTTTTTATAGCTCGCGTCACATGTTAAAATTTGCGTACGCAAAGGTTGCATTTTTGATAGCTCGCGTACGCATGCAGTGCCTCGCGTACGCGAGATGTCTAACCCGAATAGTTTGGTCGCATCGCGTGCACTGTGTCGCGTACGCAGCCCACACCAGACTTAGAAAATTTTCAAATGTTGCAGAGTTCAGTTCTTGGCACTAAACTTTAAACAGTCATAACTTCCTCTATAAAATTCCATTTGGGTAAAGTACTAAATTGGTCCCCTATGTTTGGGCGTAATTCTATTTTAGTTCTTAAGGTTTAAAGTGTCCTATTTGAATCCAAAAAAGTTTCATTTAGCATCAATTTAGTCCCACAGTGAGGTCAAACTTAAATAACTAACGGAATGTCCTACATAACAACAGTACAAGAACAAAATCGATAATCTGGAGAACAAGTACAAGCTCCAGAGGCACAAAATCAACCGTTGATGCATCAATATATTTATTTATCATTCTCTTTAGTTCTATGGAAAATATTTTATTTATATTGTAGGAAAAATAATAAATAAATATATTGATACATCAACGGTTGATTTTGTGCCTCTAGAGCTTGTACATGTTCTCCAGATTATCGATTTTGTTCTTGTACTATTGTTATGTAGGACATTTCGTTAATTAATTAACTTTGACCTCACTGTGGGACTAAATTGATGCTAAATGAAACATTTTTGTATTCAAATAGGACACTTTAAACCTTAAGAATCAAAATATAATTACGCCCAAACATAAGGGACCAATTTAGTACTTTACCCAATTCGATTTTCTTCAAACTTTATATCAATTTAAGGCTCTCAAAGCAACCTTTAATTTAAAACAAAGTTCATTCAATTTCATGCTTTGAGGATCAAGTTATGCTCCATCAAAGTTCACCAAAAACTAGTTTTTACCAAAAACAACAAGGTTCTCAACTTTCCAAAATTCACAACCAAAACCAAATCAAAACCATTTTACAAACATTCTATTGCACATCAATCCTTACCATTCATGTCCATAATCACAATCATATGTCTCTCCACTTACCAGTTGACCTCCTCCATCAATTCAACCCTATTTCAATCAATTTTTCCAACATAATTCAACAAGCTCTATAAGTTATAAATCAAGATTTCAACCTCCCCAATCTAACACAATTTAACTCTTCACCAACATAATTCATCATATCTCATCATATTTCATATAATTATCATCATTCATTCCAACATCAACAATTATCATCATAATTCATCATAATCATCACAAGCATCAATAATCATAATCAACTATCAACCATTCAAACCTATCTTATAGTCCACTAGCCTAAGTGTCTAGAAATATTACATTTTACATAGAGAAAATCGAAACCATACCTTAGCCGATTCTCAATATGTACCAACACCAAAATTTGTATCCAAACCAAGCCTCCACTTACAAGAGTTAGCTCCCAAAGCTCCAATTCCACAAGTTCAACCTCCAATTTGGTTTTTCACCAACAATATTTAATCTAAACCACATATATCACTACAATTAATCCCTAAACTCAAAATCTCAAAAATTTATAAGAAGTTTAGGATTCTCACCTTCTCCAAAGGTCATAGGATCATAACCAAATACTTTCCTCAAGTTAGATTGATCCTAAACACATTAAAACATCAAAATCTCAAAACCTCAAGCGCTAAATTTTCAAATTTATGGAAGGAAAGGCTGAGAGGGAAATCGAGATTTTCTTACCAGTTTCTTGGGTGAGTTTTGTAGAGCTCTTTGTGGTGATCGCGTGGCCGCAAACAGTGCGACGATCAGAGCTCCGTAGCTCAAGTTATGAGCTTGGGAAGTTGGATGTGAATAGTGACAATGGAAACCCTCACTCTCTTCTCACTTCAGCTGGTGTGTGTTGTGTTTCAGTGAAGAATGAGGCTGAATGAGTTCATTTAATGAACTTATATATGTTGGGCTTCGACCTAACTTGGGCCCGATCTAACCCGTTAGCGTGTTTGGCCCGATTATCCCAATTTCGGGCTAAACCTTTAAAATTAGTGCCCAATTTTTAATTCTAAATGTTTTCCTAAGGTTTTCTACTATTTTTAATTATTCTCGCACAGTACCGGACAGACTTAAGCCGGTACTGCTGGTGGTTAATTTACCGGTTCACGTTTTTATGCGATTTTTTGTAGAAAATTATATTTTCCAACTCAGAAAAATCTACTGAGTCCAAATATCCTATTTAAAATTTCTAATTCACATTATAAACTTTTGGATCCTATTTTGAGTAATTTAATTATTTAATTAAATGGTTAATTAATCGCGGTTCTTACATTATTCAATTTGAGCCATTTTCATCTTTTTAGAGAGAGAAAGCGATGTTTTAGAGAGAGGGAGAGAGGAAAGTGTGGTGAGGAAGACAAAGTTTTTCACGTTTAGAGGATTTGGCCATTTTGATTTTGCTAGAGTCGGGACCATTGCGGACGAACGCAGTCTTTACCGGCTCAACGGCGTTGCGCACATTGCCGGCAGCATCAACGAAGAGGTAAGTTTGTTTTCTTTTAGTTATTGAATTTCATATAAAATAAAATGTAGTATTTGGGTGCAGTAGTTAGAACACATAATTTAGGATTGGCCAGTTTAGAATTTCAAAATTAAGACATAAAATTTAAAGGTAGGATTAAATGTTTAAGTAGAATGATGATCCTCTTGTATTTGAGATATAGGGTTCAAATTGCAAGGCTTGTAGGGTTGTTGTTTAAGTATCGTATTTGAAAACTAAGATTTAAAATTTTAGCCTTTAAATATGTAAGTTTAAATTCTAATATTATAATTTTGGTAAAATTTAGGGTTTAAAATTTAAAGATTAAATTTTGTAAATAAAACCTAATGGTTGTATTTTACATTCTTAAATTTTAAAATTATAAGTTTTGTAGTTTAGTTATTTAAATTTAAGATTTAAATTTTGAAATTACAAGTTTAGTATTTGATTATTTGAAATTAAAGATTTGAGTCTTATATTTAAGTTTTATTATTCAACAATGCCACAGTTCCTTCTATCGTTGCTTGCACACCAAGGATCTAACAGGGCAACTCGGCATAGAATTCTTCCCAATCTCCATAGATCTGTACAACTGCCTTCTGTTTTGCCATCCACACCTTTCTATAACTAGGCTTGAATCCATAGGTTGCCTTAATAGCTTCTTACAACACCTTTATCGTAACCGCTGCATCCGCCCTAATCAACGGAAAGATCCTCGCACAAATGACGTGGTGATCGAGTTGTCGGTAGTCGCTTGAAATCGAAGTGGCCAAGCAAGTGTGAGGTCCGTTGTACCTTCTAACCTCCCAATTACCCTTACGTTGTCGAAGTGTGATGCGAATCATCCATGTACAACCGTTCTCGAACTCCTTACATCTCCTATGATACTTCAGATGATTTGACTCCATCACTCGATACTCAGCTCCATGACGGATGTTATAATCCTTAACACTCAACACAACTTCCTCCTTAGTCTGGAAAGATTGGCCAATCTGAAATTTTCCATAAATATTTTCCTTGTGTAATCCTTGACCTCCGAATGTAGGATCTAAGTCCAGTTGCTGTCCGACGGCTTCCAAGTTCAACGTCGAGAAATGTGGCGGGTGTTGGTGGAACCCAGAACTAGATGGCCCCTGGCATGTTGGTGGGTTCCTAGGAGTATCCTCGACCTCGTTACTGTCCCCTATTATGTGATCTGGCTCATCGTCCGAATCATTCTCTCGCATCGCATTTTCAACCCGATCCAGTTTACCGTCACCTAAAAGACCGGGAATCAAATCAGGTGACATAGCTAACTCAACTGGAACAGATGGAGGTTCAGTCAACAGACAACCAGGTGCAATGACAGGCATTGAGGTAGAAGCACCCCTACCGTCGTCGACTGAGGATTCGGCGCTGATGCCCCAAAACTGTCGACACCATCTTCCAACTTGACATACAGCTCGTGTATTTTCACTTCCGGAAAACTGCGCCAACAATGAAACAAAACCTGTATGTCTTAGTCCGACCTTATCACAAATGTTTCACACTGCACACCAGTTGACACAACCGCAATCGGAATCTTGTAGAACACCTTCTTCACCCACTTGGTCCCACACAACCCTGCCTTTTGCAATATACTTGTCTTTAGCTCTGACAAAGTATTTGTTGACCAGATAAAAACACTCACCGATTTTGTATCAGTAAACTTAACACCGTGCCTTTTGCTGTTTTTTATTTTTTCAGAGCAATGGACTAGAACAAAAAAATTCTCCTCACTATCTATTTGGGAAGGTGTGAAAATGACCCTTTACCATCACATCACTCCCTCCTGGTTAGTATATATAGACGTTTTTGGTGCAAGCATAACCCCTAGACCCCTATTATGCTTTATACATATTTGACCAAATACACAGAAACCGCTAAATTCCTGCCACGGTTTCTAGCCTTTCTGCATATCAACATAAACCGCTGAAGGGGTGTTGCGGTTTGTGTTCATTTGAAATTCATGAGACCCCTCTCGCGATTTATATAGCTTAATAAAAAATTATATTTACGAGAAGGTTGTACTATTATATGTAGTACTATTATATTATGAGAAGGTTATTGATTTATGGATGTACTTCATTCTTTTTGGTAGAATAATAAATATTAACTAGTTTTTGTAGCTTAAATTATAAAATAAAATTTATATATAATTGATAAAGATTTATTTATTTTGTACTTTAAAAGTTCATGTTAAAATTATAAATTAAAAATATTTTATTAAAAATATAAAAAATTTAAAATCTCCTACGAAGGTTAGTTAAACTCAATTGTTAATTCATATTTATAGTGGATAGTAGAGTCAATGTGAATATTATTCGCTAACAGTGTAGTGTCCCTAAAAAATGTTACTACACATGGTAGAACAATAATTAGACATTGACTGTATTGCTAACATAGATTACTACTCCAGATTTCTTTTAGTCAACGGCGCTTTTTTTTTTTTAATAAAAATAAAAATAGTAATATATTCTCACATCATAAATTTTTGATATTTTTTAAAATTGTAAAAAATATACAAATTAAAAGGCTTAATTTTTATATCTCAAATATTTTTATTTTTTTAATATAAATCAAATGATCTAATTTTTATACTTCTAACAAATCGAATGATCCAATTTTTATTTTTTTAATTAAACAGTTTTATATTTGAGAATAACATCAACAGTCCACACTTCAACAAAACAGCATTGTAACTCCAATATCAAAAACAAAAAGTTCTTAATCAACACCTTCAATTAAAAGATAAACTATAAAATAGAAAATAATCGTGTGCAGTGCAAGTAAATGAACAGCTCAGATTTGCCGACCGTTGCATTTAAATCCCAAAGCCAACCTTTGCCCTTCAAAATTCAAATTCGACCGTTGCCCTTCTTTCAAAGCTACTGCCCTTCTTACAAAGCTACACTTTCTCCTCCTTCTTCTACTTCTGTTGCCCTTCTTACAAAGCTCCCACTTTCTCCTCCTTCTACTTCTCCTTCCTTTCTTCTTCTTCATACTCACTTCATAATTATGGACCGTTGAGGATTCTTTTCTTTATTATCTCTCTCTTCACCTTAATTTCCTTCTTCTTCTTCTTCGTCTAGTTACTATTTCTAGTTCAGTCTTTGATCCAGTAAAATGGTGAAATCCCCTTCCTCTCCCTCTCCTGTGACCATAACGGTCTCTTCCGGAGGAAAAGAAAGCGGAAGCAGAAGCATAGGACTAACCAGTCCAGTTCCGCGCGCTTCCATCTCCAATAACCCTAATTCCCCCCTAAGGAGAGCTTCTGGTGGCGGCGGCGGCAGTGTTGTAAGGAGGTTATCAGGCGGAGGAGCCAACAACTATTCCTCAATTTCAAATACTACAGAAGAATTCAACTCAGAGTACTACACATACACTGTTCAAATTCCTGCCACTCCTGAACGCCAGCCATTGACAACCTCACAGACAAGCCTTCCCGAATATGGCAATAACACCGGAAAACCCGAGACAAGCTACATCTCAGGAACAATCTTCACTGGAGGGTTCAACTCCGTGACCCGAGGGCATGTCATTGAGTGTTCCATGGAGCAAGAGGAGCCAACAAAGAAAACTAAATCCATGTGTGGAATGAAAGGCTGCGACGAGAAAGCGATTCAAGGAAGGTCCAGCGGTGGTCCTTGCGAGTGCGGGTTCAAGATATGCAGAGAGTGTTACTTGGAATGTGTCGGAAATGGAGGAGGCAAGTGCCCTGGTTGCAAAGAGCCTTACAAGTATGTGAGTGATGATGAAGATGACGATGGCAAAGACTACGACGACGACGACGATGACGAGCGTGTTTCTGAGGCTGAAGATCAGGCTTTGCCTTTGCCTTCCATGGCTGAGTTCAAGCTGGACAAGAGGCTCTCTGTTGTGAAATCATTTAAGGCGCAGAATCATCCGCCGGATTTCGATCACAACCGCTGGCTATTCGAAACGAAGGGAACTTATGGCTATGGAAATGCTGTGTGGCCTAAAGATGGACATGGAGCTGGTTCAGCTTCGGAAATCCGTCCGGATTTCGGAGAGAAAGCCAGAAGGCCCTTGACACGAAAGGTTGGAGTATCTGCTGCCATTCTCAGTCCATACAGGTTGGAGTTTATACAAATATAGAAATATTTCATTTCATTTCAATTCAATTCAAACAATTCATTCAAGATTCAACTGTGTTTGTTTCAGGTTGCTTATTCTGTTTCGTCTTGTTGCACTTGGATTGTTTCTAACATGGAGGATTAGACACCCGAACCGCGAAGCAATGTGGCTATGGGGAATGTCCATAACTTGTGAGCTATGGTTTGCATTCTCTTGGCTTCTTGATCAGCTCCCTAAGCTCTGTCCTGTAAACAGAGTAACTGATCTCTCTGTCCTGAAAGAGCGCTTTGAGTCACCGAACCTTCGCAATCCTAAGGGGAGGTCTGATCTACCTGGAATTGACGTTTTTGTTTCCACGGCAGACCCTGAGAAGGAGCCTCCTCTTGTCACAGCAAACACCATTCTCTCCATCCTAGCCGTTGATTATCCAGTGGAAAAGATTGCTTGCTACTTGTCTGATGATGGTGGAGCTCTGTTGACATTTGAAGCTCTCGCCGAGACTGCTAGCTTTGCTAGAATTTGGGTTCCTTTCTGCAGAAAACACAGTATAGAGCCTAGAAATCCCGAAGCATATTTTGGGCAAAAGCGCGATTTTCTCAAGAACAAAGTTAGATTGGACTTTGTGAGGGAGAGGAGAAGAGTGAAAAGAGAGTATGATGAATTCAAAGTGAGAATAAACTCCTTGCCAGAGTCAATAAGGAGGAGATCAGATGCTTACAATGCTCATGAGGAGCTAAGAGCAAAGAAGAAACAATCCGAAGCCGGTATCACTGCTTCCGAACCTATCAAGGTTCCTAAGGCAACATGGATGTCCGATGGTGCTTATTGGCCTGGAACTTGGGCTTCAGCAGAACCAGACCACTCCAGAGGGGATCATGAAGGCATAATCCAGGTAACTTATTTCACTCAAATTACTCTCTAATATATTGTAAGAATTAGTGTTAACAGATATAGTTACAGAGTGTTTTGAATCATATGGAATTAAATTGCGTAAGTATTGTGTTGCGAAGTTGAATATGCATATAGATTATATAATTTAGCTATAGAATTTTTAAGTCATATGACATTAAATTATGTAATTGTTGTGTTCTGTAGTTGAATCAAAGGGTTTAGCTATGCTAGATAGTGTTTGAATTATGAGGTATTGAATTCTGCAGGCAATGTTAGCTCCTCCAAATGCAGAAGAAGAATTTGGATCAGAAGCAGATGCGGAGAATTTGATTGACACAACAGGCGTAGACATTCGATTGCCAATGCTTGTGTATGTGTCAAGAGAGAAGAGGCCTGGATATGATCACAACAAGAAAGCGGGAGCGATGAACGCACTGGTTCGAACAAGCGCAATCATGTCGAATGGACCATTCATTCTGAATCTTGACTGTGATCACTACATCTACAACTCCCTGGCTCTCAGGGAAGGCATGTGTTTTATGCTCGACAGAGGAGGTGATAGGATATGCTATGTTCAATTCCCTCAAAGATTTGAAGGCATTGATCCGAGTGACCGATATGCGAACCACAACACGGTGTTCTTTGATGTGAGCATGAGAGCTCTTGATGGATTACAAGGACCAATGTATGTGGGAACTGGCTGCATATTCAGAAGAACAGCACTTTATGGTTTTAGTCCTCCAAGAGCTACAGAACATCATGGATGGTTTGGAAGGAGGAAAATTAAGCTGTTTCTGAGAAAGCCAAAGAAGTCCAAGAAGGAAGAGGATGAAGTTGCTGTGGCGATCAATGATGATGACGCTGATATTGAGACATTGCTTCTTCCAAAGAGATTTGGCAACTCTACTTCTCTGGCGGCATCCATCCCTGTTGCAGAATATCAGGGAAGGTTGCTTCAAGATTTGCAAGGAAAGGGAACACATGGAAGGCCAGCAGGCTCTCTCGCCGTGCCTCGCGAGCCCTTGGATGCTGCTACGGTTGCAGAGGCAATTAGTGTCATATCTTGCTTCTATGAGGACAAAACTGAATGGGGGAAGCGAGTTTGGGTGGATATATGGTTCTGTTACAGAAGATGTAGTAACTGGTTACAGAATGCACAATAGAGGGTGGAGATCAGTGTATTGTGTCACCAAGAGGGATGCTTTTCGAGGAACAGCTCCGATCAACTTGACAGATAGGCTCCACCAAGTTCTCCGCTGGGCGACCGGATCGGTGGAGATCTTCTTCTCAAAGAACAATGCAATGCTGGCAAGTCCTAGAATGAAGTTCTTGCAAAGAGTGGCATACTTCAATGTTGGAATGTACCCTTTCACCTCAATGTTTCTGATTGTGTATTGCTTCCTGCCTGCAATTTCTCTCTTCACTGGAAAGTTCATAGTGCAATCCTTAAGTGCAACATTCTTAGTCTTCTTGCTTGGCATCACAATCACACTCTGCTTGCTTGCACTCCTTGAGATCAAGTGGTCAGGGATCACTCTTCACGACTGGTGGCGAAATGAGCAGTTCTGGTTGATCGGTGGAACCAGCGCCCACCCTGCCGCCGTGCTCCAAGGCTTGTTGAAAGTCATAGCCGGAGTGGACATATCATTCACCCTCACTTCAAAATCAGCCACCCCGGAAGACGGAGACGACGAATTCGCAGACCTTTACGTGGTGAAATGGAGCTTCCTAATGGTTCCTCCGATCACAATCATGATGGTGAACATGATTGCTATTGCTGTGGGAGTAGCCAGAACTATCTACAGTCCATTTCCACAATGGAGCAAGCTGGTTGGAGGTGTGTTCTTCAGTTTCTGGGTTCTCTGCCATCTCTTCCCCTTTGCAAAGGGACTCATGGGAAGAAGAGGGAAGGTTCCAACCATTGTTTATGTTTGGTCTGGATTACTCTCTATTATCATATCATTGCTTTGGGTGTACATAAGCCCACCTTCAGGAGCAGCACAAAATTACATGAATTTCCAGTTCCCTTAGTTTTCTTCCTAAGAAAAAAGATGAAGTTTTCCTCTACTCCATCTTTTTTTGCATTGTGCCAATCATATATGTCCTAGTGTATTTGTTGTACTAAATTGTACGTGAGTAGAAGTATATCTTAGTTTTCTTGCTATTCTGAATATGCATGTGAGAAAAATATATTGCAGTAACGTTCATTCAGTTTTAGTTAACACATCTCAAATGATTGAGATAAAATATATCACCTTGCCAGCTTTGTGTATACTATGTTGTACGAGAACTTGTCCTAGATATTTGATTTGATTATCATGTGTATTATATTTGTTAGCGTAGATCACGAATATGAACTTTGTCTCTGATATTGGATGCAGACTCTCACATGGTATAAACCTTGATGCCATGTATGATTCAACATTGTTCAATGAGATATTGATTAGGAGTCACACAAGATGAACGTGATGGAGCCCATTTTAGAAACTTGATAGATTTTTCTTCACCATGTATGGTCCCCCCACCTTCTGTCACGGTCGCGTGAATTAGAGAAACCATGTCACTGACAAAGGGCATTCATGTATTATTTTGTCCCTCTCATCTAACTGATGAAAAAACAGAAAAAAAAAAGAGAGAAGATCTTAATTAATTGCTTCTGGTGTGCGTGACCAACCACAGAGAAAATTTTCCATGTCTATCATAAATACCCATCAACATTTAGGTCCATAACATTCCAAACACTTGGGGGGATGCCCCAAAATCTATTCCAGTTCACATAAAAGGCATAGCATATTCCTATGAAAAGTTGAAACAAGTGTGTAACACGTGAATTGGAAGGCTACCCTTAAGCTTCCATCCAAGGAGAGGGACTTTGTAGCAGCTTGCAATGTAGGACAACCTTAGATGCTGAGGTGCCAACTTTGTGGACCAAGGAGCGTTTGTTTATGGTCCCATGCCCCCTCCCCTCTTATCTCTTTCACTGGCTTCTACCTCTAAAGCCTCCAAAGTGATACTTATATTCTTTGTTTCTTTTCTCCCTTTTTCTTCATTATTCTTCATATTACAATCACCAATCTGGATTATAGTAAGCATGAATTAAAAAAAAAGAGATGTCTTCTCCAAAGGCTCAATGATTATGTCACTAATTAAAATTGGTTGAACAAGCTAATAATAGTAATAATAATAACAAATGGTAAATTACAAGAGAAAAAGGGTGGCCAAGTTTTCACCAACTTCCTTAATATGAATTTTTTCACGTACTAGTAGGTGGTTTGTTAAACATCTTTATCATGAAATTGGTTATTGGTATAGCACCTCGGGAAAAAAATGACGCTGATTTGAAAGAGGAAAAATTATTAATACAACGAACTAATGATTGTAGAATTTTATTTTGGAATGGAGGCGCCTCGTGTAGGAACAAGATTCCACCGACACCTTACCAAATTGTGCTAGGAATAACCGAATAAAGCATTAAAATTATTTTTCATTTCATGCTTATTATTATATTATGATTGATGTAGTTCTGTTCAGTGTTGACACCAAATACAAAGACGTATTTGTCCTTGTATGAGGCAAAACCCTCACACACTCCATGGACCAAACATTGTGTTGTTTACTTGTTTTGCACTATAAATAAAAGTTCAATAGTTTATTAAAAGGTCAAAATTCAAAGTGCAAATGATTTTAAGTGGAGTTAATAACTGAGAGTTGTTAGATAATTTGACTTATTATCAACTTTATGTGAAGTCGACTGTATCTGAATTTTTACCTTATTAAAATTGTGTTTTGAAAAATATAAAAGTGATAAAAAATACTATTTGTACAATAAAATGCAGTGAATAATGTGCGGTGAATGTGACTGCTCTGCTTCTTTTAGAATTTTGTATGATATTAATTAATAATTAGATGGTTTAAGGTTTAATTTAAAATTTTAAAATTGAAATTTTGAATTTTAATTAATTTAATTTTTTTATATGTATTTAAATTATAATATATTAATAATTAAATATATTAAATCTGAAATAGAAATTTAAAATTTAAAATTTAAATTTTAGTTTTATTTAGTTTGTATTTTGAATGTATATTTAATTTTAAAAAGATATTAAATAAATTTATTTATAATTTTTAAATGTATTTATTTTATTTTTTTAATTATTATAATAAAAGACTAAATATTATACTATTTTTAAAGGATATTTAGTTGAGTTGAAAAGTTATATTTGATAAATCGAAATAAAATTAACTTCTAATAAGAGCAGCAGGTGCCGTTGAAAACTTAAATTATAAAAGTTTAGTACAAATACGTCATTTTTTTTTTAATTTATCAAATACAAAACGAATTTTTAAAAGAGGCTCATTTGATATTTAAAAACTCCTCAGCAACTGTGGACAAATAAAAAATATTGAGATAAACTAAAAAACTTTGAATAGGGTCGGAAATTTAAAAAAATATATATGATAAAGTTATTTCTAATAAAATAAAGAGTAAAAATAAATATAAATATATAATATTATATTAAAATTTTTCATTTTAAAACATATAAATTAATTTTAAAAAATATTTTCGTAAATATTTTTAAAAGCATTTTAATTTTTAAAATTAAAATATAAACATGTGGGTTATTTATTTTAAAAATCTTCATATTTAAATTTATTTAATAACAAAAAAAATTATACACACAGAGAAAATTTGATTCCTGCTCCATCCACATGAATGAACTACCTTTACCCACAGAAAATTGGGTGGTAAACGGTTTTATTTTTTCTTAATATAAATTCGTCATTTTGTTTTCCATAGTAGGAATTGTATTATTTGTTTCATGCTAATGAAATCGTTGCATAGTTCTAAGAGCTACAATTACAAGGTAAAAATTAAGAATACAAGATCATTGGAACTTTTAAGTGTTCCTTTCTAATTAAAAATACTTGGTCTTTCTTAAGTAAGCCCAATATACAACAAGGCAATTGATAAGAACACTTTTGATTTCTCAATTTTACATATCAAGTGACATTATTTTAAAATTGAAATAGGAGAAATTTACTAAATTTATATAAACTTTTCAATTTATTTTAAATCTATATAATTATTATATTGAAATCAATAATGTGTGAATTATGTTAAAATTAACTACTTTTTATTAAATACTTGTTTATAACAGTTCAATATATATGTATTATGTTTCATTTTATTGCATTGCATTAAATTCAAATTATTTATCATCAAATATCTTTTAATAAAAAATGTGTATTCTATTAGTTTTTAATGTGTCTCACATCAACTCGAATAAGAATCTTTTAATACTTTTATATGTCTGTAATATTTAAAAAAATATAATCATCTGCAACTTGAAAATCCATGGCAATGATCAAATTTTTATTAGTATATTAAAATACTCTATTAAATTCTACGTTTTAAATCTATCAATAAATAATATGTGTAGTTTGGATTTAACTAAAATATTAATGCCCAATTTTTAACATTTTAAAAGTGTCCAAACTTTTATTAGAGGTCACCATAAAAGATGTTCAAATTGAATAGAGTGAATTAGTCACACAAATTTACTAGATCCTATCCAAGGGAATAAACACCTAGCGGCACATCGTTTGGCATCATCTATCCACCTCTCATCTCTATTTCCATATTCTAGATGTGTTTTAAAAAGAAAAGTGTGAATATAAATAAAATTATTATATTAACTTTAGATTGTATAAAAATTGCATCAACTAAGATGTCTTTGTCATAAATTGATCTTTCAACCATATGTCGTGGCGTATGCACAAGCATGCGTTACCACGTCCTAATCCTATATTACTAGTATATTATCCTTAATCCACTCCAGAGACTTTTTTGTTTTCCTACTCCATAACCTACTTCCGCAATACTATACAGCTAATCCTTAGCAAGGTTAGAAGCTAGCGATGATTCTCACATAAGCATAATTTATATCATTGTTCACAAAGTATTATAAACTCCAAGACACACAGACACAAAAAAAAAAAAAAAAAGAAATAAACACCCTCTTCAAGTTTAAATCTCACCCTTAAAATTAACTATTGATAATAAAATAACATTGACCCTGCTCGACTTTATTCGATTTAAAAAGCATACACTGACCTGAAAAAGAAATCGAGAAAAATTAATATATCAAATATAGTATACGAATAGCAAAAAGGTTGCACCAAATCTGATCTCAACAAATTTTAGTTAGTCCACTTTGCAAAATATATAACAAGGTCCCTTTGCCCAAAAAACATGTGAAGGGTGGTGCTTTGCGGTGTCAACAATCGATCATGGTTTTTGAAGAAACAAGAGTTGTAGCCAAATGAAAAGGATGGATATAAAATAATGGGCACAAGTAGTGTTGGAACTGTATTGAAAGAGACGAAGCAGCTGGCCACGTGTGACACCAAGGGGAAGAAGAGTTGGTCCCCGAAGCAAACAATTAAAAGCAACAACGACACGAGGACCCCTCCTCCTCTCTCTCTTCAAATAGTAAGAGCAGAAGTAGAACCATTGAATTTGATATCATCCGCACACCGAGTACCAGCCATCACAAATCATAATCTTTTAAAATTAAAAACAATCCAACAGTGTCAATCTCAGGAATCGTGGAATTGGACACGAGTTTCATTTATTGTATTAAGGGAGAAAATGAAGAAGTGTGAATCCAAAATCTAATGGTGGAACTGAAAGAGTAAAAACAGAAACACAAGAACAATTGCCAATGCCAGCTATGCATGCGGTGGGTGCAAAGGACAAAAAAATAATAAGAGTATATATCCTCTACCTATCAATCTATTTATATTTCTCATCCCATATCATAAATTCCCCGCCGCTCGCGGCCACCACCGAAAAACACATTGTTTCCCCTTTGAGAACCCCCGCCAAGTTTGCTTAGCTGCCACCTCAATCCACAGAAACAGATTGCTCGCAAGATTTGATATGCATATGCCCTTTGATGAAATGACCCCATTTTAAACACTGCTTTTTTTGAGTTGATTGATTGTAGCCCCCCTTCCCTGGCCCTTCACTGCGTTCACTTTGGACAACTAGGCAATCTTTTCAAGCTGTGCAACATACGTGTCTTCCACCTTCTCTGCTTATATATAATTAACTATCAAGAATTAAAAAAATAAAAAAAATAACAACTAGCCCCTCTTTCCCCACACACACAAAACAAAGTTTGAACAGGAGACAAAATGCAAATTTTGCACATGGACAACCGTAACCAGCACTCTAAAAACCATTACTACTAACAACTAAGGTTTGGTGTTTTACTACTAAAAAAAAAGCTCGCAGATGAGTCAACAGTTAGGTTGAGATATAGGGTTGCAATAAAAGTCACTTCCAGAG